>NC_071289.1:46827258-47072258 GCF_943734705.1 Anopheles coustani | reverse complement strand
TATACAGGCTGGCCCCGGTTTTCGTCAGCCTCGGTTTTCGTCGTTTGGCAAATTGTTCGAAGCGGGTTTATAGTAGCGTGCTTTGTTCTTTACTCATATGATTCAATGCATTTTGTATGACAGAAGATCCGAACATGGACTCATAAACAAGTGATACAGGTTTTCTGCTCAATCACTTTGCTCAATCAAAAATATCTTCCAATTGAAGCACTGAATGTATTATTGTAAACCTACACGGCATGGAAACCAAAGAAGTAAAACGAAATATGAAACGGTTGATTTGATGATAAAACACCAAACTGTGTTATAGTATGAAGAACACCTTCATATCAACCCCTGAAAATTCAGACGAAAGTAATGTACACATCCAACGTTTGTTTTGTGTCAGTCAAGACTGGAGTAGGTATTATAAACGTAAGAAGTGTATTCCGCTAGCCTCGGTTTTCGTCGCTGTCAAAGTCCCGTTTGGTGACGAAAACCGGGGCCAGCCTGTACTTGGGTTTCAGTAGAATACAGTGGCGTCTCGTCCACCTGAGCAACCTGTGCACTGCACAGTCATGAATTTATAAAAAGAATCAAAAAATTATTTGTTTAGTTATGGTATTGTTATTTTCACCTGCAACAGTTGCGTTCAAAATCTACTTAACGCTTTACAACGTTGCGCTGGGCACTTCTGCTGGTGCACCGTTGCTACAAACGAGCATCTTTAATCAAATGAGAGCAGTTCTCTTAACCACAGTCTCATAATACCATTCTCATTACGAACGGTGAAGAAGCGCTAGTTTTCTTATTAGTAAGAGTTAAAATCCAGTTGGAAAGTCGATCAATTTTGTTTACGGGTGGGCACTTCTGCCAGAGCACTAGCCAATCGTATATGTACACATTAGTTCTCTCGTGCATGTGTTGAATGCGTCCATGTGAAATTGTCGATGTATAGGTGGCTTTCCTGTGCAC
Source organism: Anopheles coustani (assembly GCF_943734705.1). NCBI lineage: Eukaryota > Metazoa > Arthropoda > Insecta > Diptera > Culicidae > Anopheles > Anopheles coustani. The sequence continues at coordinate 47,071,304 of NC_071289.1, read as the reverse complement.
ATTAGATTGTACCCAGGCCGGACCCGAAGTGAGTCTGACTTGCCAAATAAGAATTTGATTCACAGACATTGACTAACCGCGGATATATCTATCGAGTAGATATTGACGTTCGTGAAGTAAATTTGGAAGAAAATAAAACTTTGGAATAAAATCGAAGGAACAAACACGCAAATATAGCCAACAATTTGAAGCTAATTAAAAAATGTCTAAGCAGGCACGCTGGACTGGGCAATACTGCTGGTGCACACAGTTTCATTCGAAAGATTGTTCATGCAATTGTTCTATTTAGCGTGAAATTACCAGTAAATTTATACATCAACAATGAACATCGTAGAGGAGCTGTTAAACTCGTTTTTTCATGTAGATCCATTTAGTAGCAATTAAAGATTGCAGAACTAAATAGACCATTCACGGTTCCTCAAACTATTCTTTCACTTAACATCCTGACCAAATTCGTCCTCGTGTCGTTCTGGTTCTAATAAACCACGTTATATGGTTTACCTAAGAAGGTATTACTTTTTTGAAGGTGCACAACCATCTCATTTTCTCACGAGACGCCACTGGTAGAATATTAATATATGCTAAGTGCTTCTCTTAAAATTTCGAATATTGTGTTGCCCGAATACTTCATAAAAACGATGCGAATCAAAAGAGCACCGTTTTGGATTTGATCTACTGCTGATGATGATGAGTCCCACCTCTTACCCCAACACAGGTTTGAGAATGGCGGAGTTATCTTAAGATATTTGTTACAAACTTCAAAGCAAATCACGAAGTGGTGGGATCAAAGTGACCCTTCACGAAAAAGACCAGTCAGCTCTCTTTTCGTTGCGTACAGCGGTTAGCACTACTGCCAAAAGATAGAAATCGTGGAACCACTCTCCGGAGTGCATGGCCAAAAAATGCTCTCTCCTATTCGTGTAGCCGGTATCTCTCTTGTCCAACATATGGAGGGGAGTTACCACTTTCCAGGTTTGACAAATTAAGCAAGACAAGTGCGAAGCTTACAAAGATTAACTTTTCACAATATACAACTAAGAGACAATACTCATTCTACTGGGTTCTACTTAACAACCTGCTTAACGTACACGGCACACAAGCGCCTGAACTCGCGAACGTTTGCAGCCTCGGCAATCTCGGCTGTTATACCATTGTATACCTTTACAAAACAAAAAAATTCTAACAAATACTGTCGAAAAGTGCGACGTTCTAGGATCATGAGCCCTTCGAGTGTTGTACCGGTGAACGTCAGAATATCAGTATCACAGTCTAGTACACCGATAGTGTACTGCTTTACCGACATCCATTGCAGGACATCCAGCATAACAGCTGACGGCGTGTACCGATTACAACACAACACTAACCTCATTACCCTATTTTGCACTTTTTGCAACCTTTTGAGCTGTGCAATACAATATTGATGGACAAAAATCAAAATGCGGGGAGATAATTGATTTGTAGAGGTGAACTTTCCCAAAAAAGTTTAGGTTGTTCCCCAGTCTACTCATCACTCCACACTTCTTTGCCACCTTAGCGATGACCCCATCAATGTGTGCACTAAATGTAAGCCCGTCGTCCAGAGTGACTCCCAGATATTTAACCTGGGAGATTCGGTCAATTGGTTCCGTGTTAATGGCAATGGAAAGCTGGCCGATCCAATCCTTCCTCAACATTACCATATAGTGTGTTTTACTAACGTTTAATGCGAATTTCTTGTATTTCAACCAGCCATCCAGAGCCACCAAGTCTTCATTCAAAAGGGTCTGTTTCACGTTCTTTCGCGATATAAATATTAGTGTGTCATCAGCAAAAAGATTTATCTCGCAGGCACGTAAGACCTACTTCATGTCATTTATATACATGATAAACAAAATTTGTCCAAGAACACTTCCTTGTTGAACCCCAAGGGTGTTTTCAATAGGACCTGAAACAGATTTTTTAAAATTGTCCTCTGGGTTCTACCTGACAGATAATCGCTGAACCAACTGAGTTCCCTCCCCTCAATACCGAATCGTCGAAGTGTTGTGAGCAACAAGGGTCTCGATATTGTTTCAAATGCCCGTTTTAGATCCAAGAAGACGGCAACTACCGGTTGCCCACTATCTATCAACCCCTTCCACTTCGCAAGCACCAGGTTCAGTACGGTTTCATAGGAATGTCCTTCCCGATATCCCGACTGCTCCCGGGGGAGCAGGCCTTTCTGGTCCAGGTATTGTACCAATTGCTCTTTGATCACAACCTCCAGGACCTTCTCGACAGTATGAAGCATGTTGATGGGGCGGAACTCTTCCGCCTTGATAGCTCCAGACAGCTTTGGAATAGGTACAACCAATGACTCCTTCCATGTATCCGGAAAAACACCCCTCTCCATCGATTGGGTAATCAAGTCCAGGAGCATCTCCCCAGCCACATGAAAGCAATCCTGCAATGTTTTTGCATTTACATTTCCTATTCCTGTATCCAATAAAATCTATGCCTGGGAGTATCAACTTGTCTCAGCTCGACTGATTCGTCTACCGTCATAATGTTGCTATTAACAAGTGTGACGCTATTCACAAAAAAGTGTTGAACCTTGCTGCGACCACCGCCTCATCGGATTCGAAACAGTTATCGAATTTCACGCATGAAGCGGTATTCTCGTCGGGTTTCAACATGCTTTTAAGAAGTTTCCATAGTTCCCTACTATTTTACCCTGATGCTTGCTAATTTCCCTACTGAAGTATTCCACACTTTGTCTCTTTTCCGCTTTAAACGTTCCAGAGCCAACGTATACCATCTGCCATAGTATCTAGTCTCCACGGTGCATTCATAAACTAAACTATTCATAACACTCTAGTGTATCCTTCAATAGATCTACAGCTTCATGGAAATTTGTAGTTTCCCTCTGTAGTCCCAATGTGACCGCCTGGCAAAGACCCTCTTTAGAGTACCTATTAAAGCATTTAACTTATTTTTGGACCGTCCTGAAACTTTCATCATTCAAGTTTAAAAGCAAAGTTTCATGATCAGATATTTTTGCACATGCATCTGTTACCTCGCTAATTGAGGCTGTGTTGCAGTACACATGGTCAATCAATGTCCTGCTATTATTCGTAATACAAGAAGCTGCACTAACCTTCTGCTTCAGGCACACCGAGTCCATAAGTTTCTTCAATTTTTCGGACCTCGCATCATTGAACCAATCAATGTTGAAGTCCCCAACCAAGACATTACGCTTGCCAAAATCTAGAAACCTGTCTAACCAGTCCTCCAGAATTTCGACAAATCGTGAATCACTTGAATTAGGTCAGTGATACAGAACGCCATAGTTTGCAGCCGACATGCCTCGAGTCACAGTAAATCCCAAAAACCAGTTGTCTTTCAGTGACTCGTTTAGAATCACCTTCAAGACAACCGAGTTTCCAGCATAAACTGCAATATGCGTCTCAGATAGAAGGCGGGTTGCATCCTTTCTACCGAGTCGCGTAACAGAACATAGCTTGACGATAGGCCAGCGACATTGCAATACATGATTTCATATCGCTGTCCTATCCCCAGCAATCTCTGCTGTTGGGAATGCTTAGCAATCTTTGATGCCTGTTTTTTGTATATGGGGCACTCGCTACTAAAAGCAGCATGTTCTGCGCTCCCCCTTGAACCCGCCAACACGTAGTTCATACATTTTAAGGCCGCCGACTTACTTTCCGACGACCTGTGTGCACCACTGCACCTAGAGCAGGCTTCCTCCTTATTGCACTCGGTGCGGATTCCAACAGACACTAAATTCAAAAACATTTTCATGACATAACTAGTGAGTATACTCGTCTTTGCATCTACTCCTTCAATGCTTCATATGCTTTAGCTTCTGAGTTCCACGGGCAAAAGCCATGTAGATGCTAAGCCCGTTTTAATCTGCGTCGTTACAAGGTTTGCACAAACCGTTCGTAACCACGACGGTTCACCACGTTATTATTCTCTGGTTCTAAAAATTTCTTCTTCTTAGCGTAACGACCGTCATGCCTGCCCGTGAAGGGCTTACAAGGCTTTTTCTGTACGTAGATAGTATATCCTCTCGTATAGGGAAGGGGGTCCGATCTCGGTTGGTATTCGAACCCAAGCTCCAATTGACTCATTATTAACAAGTTACTGAAAATATGAAAGGCTTTTAAATGTAATTTCGAAAATTTTAGAACATTTACACCTGTTTTTTAGGGTTGAATAACGTGCCATTTGCGTCCAAGCGCGTGCTCCTAGGGTCCAATCATCCACCACTAGCATCGAAGTGTCTGATGTGCATGCAGTAGGCCTGTATCGCGTGCCACTACGGTTGAATCTCGTGCCGTGCGGCCGTGAATGGTCTGTAATTTTGACAGCCGCTGTATTTCTGCACAAAATAGGTAGAAGTGACAGGTCTTCTCATTCCACGTTATTCCAAAACCTGCCGAACTACTACCGCATAAGCAACAATAGGTGGAATCGCATACGGATTTGTTTATTTAACCATGGTTTAATCTGCCGTCTAGCGTTCATTTTGGATGAACCGCGTTCATTTGTCATTCATTTGTGTCAAATTAAACCATGGTTTAAAACTAAACAAACGATTGTCACGCACCCTAGGGTTCTGCGGGTAAAAGTTTCGAGCAGTATAATAAAAAAATGGTTTCTGGCATCGCTTACGCTCTGACTTCAGCGTTGACGATGGTTTATTATATGATGTGTCTGGGGAAGTTGTTTAATAAACAAATCTTCCGCGCAAGATATTTTATGGTAAAATATCAATAGGGAAGTCGATATTTTTGTGGAACTAGGCACAACAATATACATTTTTAACATTGGCATGGATGAAAAAGGTTTAATAAAAAAGTAAAAACACAAATAAATACCGGTTATGTCGCCGATGGGCAAACGAGTGTTTAAAGAACATTCGGCAATTTAACACCTAAATTACTATGGATAGGACTAGTCAACGTGCATCTTTTTCATATTTATTAGCTAATCGAAAGCACGTGAGTTTTTTTTTTAACAGAGTTGGTTGGATTATGGGGCTAAACCAAATAGGGTATTCCCAGTCTTCAGCGAACCGAACCATATCCAGTTGTATGAACGAAGGCAAAAAATGGTGTATTCCATATAATTTTTCTAAAAAAAATGAGGAAACGGAAAATTAAGAGATATGTACGTAATATATTTTAGCATTTTCTTATAATTTGAATGCAGTTTCCAGTTGAGCCAAATGCCTTGCTTCGATACGAATCAGTCGATATAATTTTCTACGATATGGAAATCCACTAGAATATTTTCTGTGGCATGAATTATTCCCGTTGTAAAATTTCCCACCACTTGTACACAAACCGAAACAAATGGCAGAATGGCCAATGTTTATTCGAATTACACAAGGTAAAAGATTTCACAGGTTTGTGTTTTCCATATCGTGTTGTTATTTTTTCATTTGTAGTTAATGAAAATGTACCAATGCCAAGAAAACAAGTAGTGAAAATTTTAAACAATAAAAAAAACAAAGAAGTTGTTTTTTTTTATCAAAAATTGATTTGAAAACGTTCAGAATAACATTTTAAATTGTTTGTAATCAAAGCGCAAAGTAGGCTTTGTATCAAAATTGCATCCAATGGTTTAACATTTAACCATGGTCAATTGAAACAGTACGCGATACCAAATTCGAGCGGCTAAAATAGACCATCGCTTAATTTAAGCCATGGTTAAAAATTAAACAAATTCGTATGCGATTCCACCTAATATTAGTCATATTATAGCCAAATATTAGCCAAATATTAGGCAATATTGATCGATGTTACCTACTACTCGAATAGTTTGTATGCGTTTGACAGCTGTTATATTGACTGATTTGTCTATCGATTACTGTTAACGTTCGCGATTGCTTAGTGAACCAAGTAACACTAAAATGAACACTTGTTAATCGATATCTCATATCGATCGATATAAAAAACGTATCGTATAGCTCTAATTATCAAGCTTAGGCATTATTTAGTTTTCTTGGTATGTAAATGAAAGCCTGCCGGGCTGAATTCACGCGTGTTATGAACGTACTTGCTCGGTTTTGTACTCTAAAATCACACTAGCCTCGTGAATTAGCAATGATCATCTTCTTCTTCTGGGCGTAACGCCCTCTTGGTCATGCCTGCCCTTTAAGGGCTCTGTTGTACGTGGATAGTCAGTCCTCTCGTATAGGGGAGAGTTCAGTCTCAATCAATCATCAATCATCAATGTGGCGATCAATTACACCGGCCCACAACGCGCAACATTTAAAAAAATGTGTGTGCAGTTTTGCCCTAAACCACACCAACAATTAAGAGGTTTCCCAAAAAAAACTATAATAACGGTAAAATACCATGTATTATACTATTCGGTATTATGTTTCTCAAAAATATCCTTTCGTTTGGCTGTGATGTGAATTAATTTAGATATATTGAATTGAACGTGAAAATTAACACTGTACCTGCATTTTTGAAAGTAATACCCTTACGGCACTGATTACCAATGGTGGCATGGTTATTGCCTTATCATACTGGTTAACAATTGGTTTCTTGGCAAAGTCACTGGACTGTCAAACTGGTATATAGAGCAAGCTCATTTCACCAACGGGCCCCCTCGTTTGACATTTCAGTAGCTTCAGTCAGACTGTCTGCTGATCTGTTAGTTAAACATTAACACCTCCCCCGCCAGTTTCCGTGCCAACCTTCGCCATCCTTCTTCTTCATAAACTGAATCCATTCCCATGTTTTGCAACATCATCACTCCACCTCCGTTTTGTAACATTGTACGTCACATAGATTTAAGATATTATAGAGTGTGAAGCCAGAGGTAGACACCGTTAAATTTCCAAATACAAATACAAATACAAAAGTGCCCACTTCATTCATTAGTGTACATAAGAATAAGAAATAATGCATGCACTAAGCTTTTAGTTGTTGGGGATTCATTCTTCCCAAACGCGCAATAGAGCTTCGAAATAGTCGTTTTTATTCGATACATTAATTTTGTCCACCATCAAGGGTGCAGACCTGGGCTCTGGGGAAGTCGTCGACTTGCTAAAAAACGAACTTCTCTTCCAGGCCCGTCAAGATCAGTGGAATCTCCTGATTATACTGCAGGATGTTTATGTTATAATCTGCACTCGTAATAAAGTTAATGTACACAAGGCTCCCCACTCGACTCCACGAAAAACATTTCCAAATATATCCTCCTCCACGGCATGCTGTGCTCTGTATGTGGTAAACCTCCAGCGCCTCCTTCGATATGCCTTATAAACATTCATACCGGATTCGATTAAAAAGTTCAAATTTGTATTCGTCAGACTACACAACCGTTTTCTGGTACTCTAGAGCAGGGGTCGGCAAAGTGCGGCTCGCGGGCCAAATCCGGCCCGCCAAATGATTTTATCCGGCCCGTAAGAAAATTTAAGTGCTTCATACTAAAAACCCATCCCAATTTTTATCGGATTTGTTCACGACGTCAGGCTTATTTTCTTCCCAAAAATGAAGATGATAATTGTTTAACGAGGTGTTCCTGTTACATGTTTATCGATAACATTTTAAATATTTTATCTTTTACCACTTTTTATGCAACTTTGCTAATTAGAAAGTTCCACTCTCCATTACAAAGGGTATTACTTTGAAACATTAAAGCATCGTTTAAAGTTTCCGGCCCGCGCCTTCGGTTTCTCTTTAATCATCTGGCCCTTTTTTTTTAAACGATGCTTTAATGTTTTCAAAGTAATACCCTTTGTAATGGAGAGTGGAACTTTCTAAATAGCAAAGTTACATAAAAACTGGTAAAAGATAAAGTATTTAAAATGTTATCGATAAACATATAACAGGAACACCTCATTAAACAATTATCATCTCCGTTTTTGGAACAAAAACATACCTGGCAAATCCAATAAAAATTGGGATCGGTTTTTTGTATGAAGCACTAACATATTCTTACGGGCCGGATAAAATCATTTGGCGGGCCGGATTTGGCCCGCGGGCCGCACTTTGCCGACCCCTGGCTCTAGAGCCATAGCAGCATGTTCCCGAGCGAACTTAAGGTGCTTGGCCTTATTGGCCTTGCTGATATAAGGGTGTCTGCGAACAAATCTGTTCTGCAACCCGTATGCAAAAAGCCGGCGATGGATAGGTTTCACGAAAACTGATGGCTCAAGTGTTTCCATAATCGCCCTGACAGTTAATTTGGGATTTTTCTTAACCTCATGAAAGATTCATACGCGTATTTGTTTTACGCGCCCCCTAAGCCAGGGCGATCCACCACTGATTAAAACATCCCCGAAGAACACCGATCATCATCGAGTTTTATTACACAAAATACAAGCAGTGGGCGTTCTTTGAGCACAAATTCTTCTGTTCCAATGCAAACTGAATCCAGCAGGTCAAAACTAACATTGAATAGGATGCTATTGAACAATAACGAACAGTCAACAGAGTCGAACAAGAGTTCAAAGAGGATAACGTGATGCTAAATTTTTGCGAAGTGGTGAATATACACCAGGATAAAACTTAGATCATCTGCCATACATAATGAATAGAAAATTCAGTTTAAATTACTATCAGATACGGGGGTTGTTAAAACATTTTAAAATCCAGAAAAGCTCAATCACTCCAGGCTATTAATTCTCTAATAAGAACCCCGTCAGGTTCTCATACAAATTTTCAAAAAGGGTCAGTTAATTTCCTTGGACCAGAACATCAGAGTCAAATGTATTACGAATACGACTTCCGTGAGTGTTTTGATGGAATTATTGGATATTTAGCAAAAATGCAAGCTCGAGCATCGAAAATGGAAGTCACGTAAAGGAAAACACGGGTCAAAACAAAAGAGGTGATACACAAGACAAAAATCAAATGGTTGAAACGATGCTAAGTAATATGATATTACTAAATTCGTAACATATTAGTTAATTATTGGAAAAACAGATGGGCTGATAATTGTTTGACCTACGATAGCTGAACACATTTTTTTTGCAATTTTTTTTTACTTAACACACATCCCTTCAAGGGTATACACCGATTACAGCGGTCTTTCAATTTTTCAAAACCGGCGATCACCTCTTCAGCCGACAAAAATTTCTTCTCAGCGAGCATCCTTTTGAGATCTGAGAAAAGGAAATAGCTGGGAGACAGATCTGGGGAATACGGTGGGTGAAGAAGCAATTCATAGCCTAATTCATGAACGTTCTGAATATGCGAAACGTCACTAAACATTTGCCACCTCAAATTTAAACGACTTATACTCCTGGATTCGTTTATAAAGATGACTTCTGGAGAAAAGCAAAATATGGACGAATAACAATATCCGAATAGCGACAGTGTTCGAAGTGCTAAATAAGCAGCTTTTGCAGTAAGTTCATTTTTGTAAAGTGAGTTTCTACATAATTAGAAATCAAAATATAGTTTTTTCAACCGCCATATCTGAAGCAGCTTCTTCACGCCCGTAAAACCACAAAACCGAAAGCTCATTATACAACTACTTTCGTGTTACAGAATAACAGAATTTTCAGAACAGAAGAAATAATAACAGAATTTTCTAGTGTACATACCAAACCCTATGCAAGAGAACTTTCGTAACGAAATGGGCAAAACGTAATCAACCCTGAATGTATAAACCTAGTAGGGTGAAGGTGTCAAATGTTTAGTAACAGAACAAAAATTATCATAGGATAAAGAGAGAAGTAACGATTTCGGCATTTCGTGTACGTACACAAATCAAAGCAGTGGTAGTGAAAAAACTGGCTCGGAACCTTTCGGGCCGGTTTCGGCAACCTTCGTGTTATCCATTGCCTACCAGAAGAGCGACAGGATAAGAAAATGTTCGATTACAATTGTTTCTTATGGTATGTCGCTAAATTATGGGTCTCCTAGTGTATCCCTTCCTTAGAAAGTTCCTTATAAAGATATTGTAGTCGGCCTTTCGTACACCAAGGGGTCTTAATTCGAAGTCCGACCTTGCAGTTGGTAGGTGGTGTGTTGGAATCGCTGTTGGTGTTATAGCACAGGGGCTTTTTTTTCTATATTTTGCTGCTATGAGTTTATACGAGCGCCTGTTTTCGTTAGCTCTTTAAAATGTCCTATCTACAAAACGTCTGTTCTAAGGTCTGCAACAGTTTTGGACAAACATAACAAAATGACATAAAATTTACATTTCTTGAACCCCTACGCTGTGTTGCTTATAATACACAGAAGGCAGCATTGATCATAGAACGGAACCATATACCTCGGCTGCGCGAGTCATAATGGAACTGCAGTTGTCCGTCACTGAGAACATCGGTCAGAGGTTACCGGATCAAGCAGCTTCCTTCTAACAACAGTCGAAGCTCAGCGTGCAGCATTGCCAGGCCCGGCTTGAATTTGCTCACTTATGTATAGCCCATTGGCGAAATGTGCTGTTCAGTGATGAACTCAAGGTATGACATATGTGAGGAATCTCCGGAACAAGCTATATGACCCAAGATTCGAGCTACCCATCCTTCGGCACAGTTTGTATATCCTGATCAGGGACTGCTTCACGGGTTAGGGTGTAGCACCTTTACCTTTAGCTAAGCGGTTTTGACGAAATTTGATGAGATATGCACGATGCAGCCGTGCAAAGGGATATTCAGATGCTCAAAAATGAGCAATGGATGTCGTGTACAACTTGTGTACAACCAAAATGAATAAATTTCCTTCATGGTAAAACAATTAAAGAAAACCCAAAGATGCGCATCTAGGGATGTACGTTACTTGTAAGGTAGTATGCGTAAACATACCAAATTTACCTTGCTTCCTGTACGGTGGCAAAGGAAAGCAGTATATTGCTGCTCGTTCTCGCTGCAGGAGTTTTTTTCGGATTTTGCCGAAGCTAATTCGCACACTTCGTCTGCGCGTTAGCCGTGCCCGAAGAACGCGCGGACGACGTGTGCACACCCCTTATGGAAGATCTTCTTCTTGGCGTAACGACCTCTTGGTCATGCCTGCCAGTTTAAGGGCTTACGAGACTTGTTTCCCTAGTGTACGTGGATAGTCAGTCCTCTCGTACAGGGGAGGGTCCGGTCTCGGTTGGGATTCGAACCCACACCGTCGAGGTGGTGAGCCCCGGCGCTCATGGGCCGATTTTCTAACCGGCGCTACCGCTCGGCTGTCGCGGACCCCCTATGGAAAATCTTAGATGAGTCTATTAAGTAGACGGCCAACTCTAACAAGGATGAGTTGAAACGCGCATTGCAATAAGAATGGGACAAAATACATACACATCTACCGTCACGGAAAAACTGCTTAATTCCATGCCATGTAGACTAGAAAGGGTCATTGAATCAAATATTAATAATATTAACACGTTAAGCGCTACGTCGGTCTCGTGGAGCCGGCAGTGTTCTTTCCCGTAAGCCGACGTCGGTCTGCTCGGACCGACAGAGCCCGTTAGGTAGGTCGGCGTTTCTAAGAATCGCTAGCAGAACGGAAAGCAGTGCAATTTGTGCAACGCGCTTAACGTGTTAATAATAATAATAAATGCTTTTTTTGTAACATTTCGCCATTGCCACCTATGTTTTTAAAGTTGCACTAGCAAATTTGAGTGAAATATGTACATAAGAATTGACCAATCCTCTACCAAACATGGCCGTTTCACTGTTCATCTCCACATAACGAACTCTGCTCCGACGAACTGACGATCTCAGTTCCCGCAACAGCTGGGAAACTCGTAGGAAACTGGTAGGAAACTCTTGACAGCACTAGCAAAGCCCCTCGTTCTGACGTTTAATAACTGACGGATTAAGAAGGAGCGAAGAATACCGAAACAAATGCGTGTCCACTTAGCGCACTCGGGAAACTCGAAACTCCATACAAATTTGACAGGAGTTTCACCAGAGTTTCCTATGAGTTCGCTATGTGGAGATGAACAGTAACACGTTAAGCACTACGTCGGTCCCGTGGGGCCGACAGCGTTCTTTCCCGTATGCCGGCGTCGGCCCGCTCGGACCGACAGGCATTTCGGGACCGACAGCGTAGTAAGTTTTTCAAAAGCATTATTTGAATCATTTGTTTGGGAGTCGGTCCGCATTATTAGAATAATTTGTTTGGGAGTCGTCGGGAAACTAACAAAATTTCATCATAAGGCTTTGCAAATTCTAGAATAAAACACAAACACAGTTGAAATAATAATTGAACATGAATTTGTTCATCGATATCGGCAGATATCGCTGTTGAGACATTATTGTTTCTATCGTCAGACATCGCTTTGTAGTAGTGATGAGAATAACAACACTTTTTAGAGATTTGAATCAGAGTGAATAATCATAACGATGATTCGAATCTTTAAGTCACTCTTTTGTGATTTAAAACGTGTAAAATGACTTATTAACCTTCGAGGTGATTTGAAACATTAACTGGGATTCGAATCCCAAAAGAATGAACGAGTGGGTAAAAGAGTCGCTAGTCGCCATAGAGATTCGAATCCCAAGTTGTGATTCGAATCCCAAGTTGTGATTCGAATCCCAAGTTGTGTTTCGAATCCCAAGTTGTGATTCGAATCCCAGTTTGGGAATCACTATATGGGATTCGAAACCCAAAAGAATGAACGAGTTGGTAAAAGAGTCGCTAGTCGCCCATGTGGTGATCCCAATATGGGATTCGAATCACAACTTGGGATTCGTATCACAACTTGAGATTCGAATCACAACTTGAGATTCGAATCTCTATGGCGACTAGCGACTCTTTTACCAACTCGTTCATTCTTTTGGGATTCGAATCCCAGTTAAGAATTCAAATCAAAGGGAGTCACAAAAACTATCTGTTAGGATTTAGATCGTTCATTCAATATTAAGATTCGAATCACTCACTCATTCTCACTCAGAGCGCACATCACTACTTTGTAGACAGAATTGTTCTAATTCTAAAGAAAACAGATGCCAAACATGCTGAAGTCTGACCGTATTTTCATTTCTCTGTTTTGCCTCGTTCTGTTTCGTCGAGACATGGTTGAACGTGAAAGCACTGCCTCGTTCGCCGTAGATGGTTTACTACGAATCGACGGTAGAACGGTAAGGAGTGCAAATTACGCGTAGCGCTTAACGTGTTACATGAATTTCTTGATTCTACAACGCTCCAAAATACGGGTTTTCCAAGAAGGTTTCGTCTAGACGACTACTTTTTGGACTCACTGTACATATTTTCTGAAAATTGTCCTTTGGGTTCTAGCTGTCAGATAACCACTGAAATAACTGAGTTCCATTCCCTTAATACCGAATCGTTTAAGTCAGGGATGTCAAACATGCGGCCCGCGACCACTTGGAAACAATATATCGAAAGTTTGGATCCTTGAGTATTGGCTTTCGTTTGAATAGCAAAATATTTTTTGTGAATGGTTTCACGAACTGTGAATTGCAATAGAACTGAACGAACGTCAATTTTAAAAGCTGCTAGAAGAAAGTGATTTAAAAGTTTAATCCACATCACGCCGATATATAGCGGTTGACAAGAGCCATGGTTTTAAACATATTTTATATAGACAAGTAAATAAATAGTGTTCATAGACAACAAACATGATGAACTACAAGGGCATTCTAAATAAAATAACAGATGTGGAGCAATAAGTTTGCTATAGTAATAATGCGCCTTTACTTTTCTAAAATCTTTACCAAAATGCACAATAGTGTGGAACTGCAATATATATTTAAATAAACTTGATTTGAATTCGTTAAAATTTGGAAAACGATTGATCAAGAAACTGTTTTATTCGAAGTTGTAAATTTTATATGAAGCAGTGGCGTCTCGTGAGAAAATGAGAAGGTTGTGCACCTTCAAAAAAAGTAATACAGTCGACTCTCGCTAATTCAAACGTTCGATAATGCGAAACTCTCGATAATTCGAAGCATATCAGTAGTCCCTTATAAAACTCTCACTATTTCGAATAAAAACAATACTATTTGATACACTCGATAAAGCGAATTAAAATTCGAAGCTAGGTTGCTCTCTGCACGCGGTAATTCGAAGCTGTATCCACTCAACTCGCAACAATTCGAAGTTCTGAGCAAGTTGAAACGTGATAGAACGCGCCACATTGCGGGTTCCCTGTAACACTGTTGAACGGGGACGAAGATTTTCGTCCGAATTAGACTACATGGTGTAGACGGGCGGACGGACATATTTGGGGCACACATGCTTTGTAGTAAGGTGCACAAAGAAAAGTGAAGAAAAAACAGTTAGCGAAAATGGTGGGTAAAGGTATAGCGTAAATCAATACACGCATACTTATTTCCAGTTCATAACTCAGCAACCGTAGCCGCTTATTTCCTACCACTCTTGATAATTCGAACTCTCGATAAATCGAACTTTTTTCTGGGTCCCTCCAACTTCGAATTATCGAGAGTCGACTGTACCTACTTAGGTAAACCATATAACCATATCCAAATCAGGAGGTCAAATGAGTTGGACATCACTGGTTTAAGTGTTGCGAGTGAAGCAATTTTGAGCTGAGCTGTTCCCCTCAAGTCAGCGGCCTATATTGACGCACCGTCAATGAAAAGATCGCCGATGCCGCGCGATGGAAGACATCGACACTAAGCGAAGTTCTACATGTAAACACCTGCAAAGCTTACTTTTTGTTCCACACCTACACTTTCAGAATTTTGCTTTTCTTTTTTCTTTTTAATAATGGCACCATATCCCCACTGGGACAAGGCCTCTCTCCGAAGTTACTGTGACCGAAAGACAATATATTAAAGGTCGGTGGTCAGCCGTTCGTAATACCTAAAGGTGCCAGACGCAAGATTCGATCCCACAACCTGTGGAATTTTGCGTTTAGTCAGACAATAAAATAAACCACTCGACTGGTCGTGTCTACTACAAACATTCAACCGCTAGCTATCATTGCGGTAGATCCTAGAAAGTGACGAATTGTCTACTTGACCCATTTAGTGTTGCAACTTGGTGGTTTGTCACCCATTATATCTACAACCACCATTTTAGACCATACATTATAAATGGGGGTTTGCTTTTTAGCGTTTTAGTTAGTTTAGTTTTAGTCCTATATACTAACGTAGCCGGGAACGAACCTTTTGTACATATACTAGTTAAAAGGCCCGGTTACACGGGCCCATATTGATGAATTATGTACATACTGGTTGTAAAAGCATTGGCTCAATATGAAGCATGCTTATAGCTATTGTCTAAGTTACCAGTCAGAAAAGAAAAAATGTAGGCTATTTGGCCCTCGGCTTGAGGGATGCGTTGTAACACTACTCAAATTCCATAACTATTATCAAACCATTTGTAACAATCAATTGAAACACATCGTGAATTCGTTCATGTGTTGAAAAATTACCCGGTTTTAGAAAATTACTGAATTACTCAATTTTACTGTAATCCAAAAAATTCAAGTTGATTTTGCACTAAACTCAAATACCTTTCTGATCATGTTTAATAGTTCATTAATAATAATAACATACAAAAAATCAGAAACATCAATGGCTTTGTTTTGGTTTGATAAAGGATACTCTTCTCCATTTCTCTTACCCGGCAGCCTGGTCAGATCTCAGGCGGGCTGCCCAAGCCATCTTTGTCACCGGTCTGCTGTCCCAATCCTTGAACGTTCCTTTCCTTTTATCCTCCCTAAATTTCTATGTCCCATCACGTTCACTAAGACCTCGTACTCTCCTCTCCCTGGCTAGGCGTCGTACCCAGTTCGGCATCAATGACCCGTTTCTTGGTACGGTGTGGGAATTTAATGCGTCTGCTGATCTATTCGACTTTAACACCTCCCTCAACAGCTTCCGTGCCAACCTTCTTTCTCATGCGCAACTGAATCTTTCTTCATTTTTTGCAACATCGTCACTCCACTTCCGTTTTGTACCATTGTACGTGACATAGATTTAATAGATTATACAGTGTGAAGCCAGTGGCAGACACCGTTAAGTTTCCAAATACAAATACGAATACAAATAAAAATACAAATTCACCTGTGTGAGATCATCTGCAGGTACATCTCAACATATACTACTTTCAATGAGCATATATTTTTGATTCCTACTGATTTCGCCTGAGTAAGAACGGTAAGAAGAACCATGCGTGTTGATTTTTTATGAGCCATGTTGAAAGATACATTTCTAGTGTGTTTTTGCTTCCGCTCCTAACGTACTAGCAACTATAGTCTAACTATTAGATACTGTTGCATGTTATATTTTATATCTTGGTGGGTCGCTGTTATTGGAATGATGCTTCATCTTCCACTATGAATGTGTCATAGCGTTGAGGTCCAGTGTTTATGGAAGTATTTCGCTTCTTAGGGACCTTATTCGACAATCATAAGCATACTGAGTACCAAGCAACTGAACTCTATATTTATGGCTGCTAAGGACAAATTTTGAATCTCTGGCTTCGAATCCTGGTTCCGCACCACCATCTGCCTTCTTTCAGACTCAAATAGATCTATTTAAGGCTAATCGACCAAAAAAGTTATGTAAGAATTCTTTTGACGTTACAATATAGTTCATTTGCAGATAGCAGTTCTTTCGTCATGTCAATTTTGAAAGAATTGTTTCAAGATTCAGTCTTATTGCATCAGCTGTTTCGTGCTTCATTACGACCAATTTCCTTTTCGATTTTTTCCAACATCCATTTCGTGCTCTACCGATAAGGGTTATATATGTTTACCTTTGTGTGATCTATAGGACGTGGTCATTTTACCAATAGTCCAAACCAATACCAATAGGCTAAAACATTGGCTCGTATTGCGAACGAATCGATGGATACGATTTCGATCAAAGGAAATAGTCGATCGTAATCGAAATCTACTCGAAATAACTATCGGGGTTTTCGTTTCGATCGTTAAAATGTGTGCGGTCGCATAGTCGAGCAGCCAGCGAGCTGTCAGATCGATATTGTTTACGTTTATGGAACCACGTAACGTTGCAGCGTTTTGTGTGGTTTGTGATTGATAAATTAAAGATGATTTCTTCGACGTTTATTAACGACGTTAAACGATGTTGAAGCCGATTCAACCGACCTTATGATACATCGTAGAAAATTGCGGAAGCAAATCAATACTTTGTCGGAGATAGATCCAGGAACAAACACTGCAAAGAAGAACCTGTCGATGAATAGTAACTGAAATTCAGTTTTAGGAAAAATTTCCGTGTCAGCAAATTCGGGACCAAATTGCACCCAGCATTGCACTATGGAGCGAAAAGAGCAAATTGCCGGGATAAAATTCGGAATCAAAAGTTTTGCAATTTATTCATTGTAATATCGTGTAATGGTATTATATTACATGAAATTATTATGTTTCTGGACAATCCCGCCAGGTGGCTCTGCAAAAACCACATATTTTTGGACTTTTCTATGGGTGTATTATTTTTTCAATTAGTTAGTTTTAATTTTAACTTAAAGATTTTTTTTTAGTTTGATGTAAAACAAACTAAATTTACAACATGATTTTTTTCAAAATAATGTTATCTGGAAATTTATTGATATTTAAAGCATCTAACGCGGACATAACGTCTCCTAACGAAGAGATACTATCTGACCATCATCTATTTGGTTTTGAATTGACAAGGGTCTGTTATTATTTGAGGAGCTGTAATCTACGAACAATGTTTTTACTGCGTCTGGGTATGGGATTTGTTTTATATTTTTCAACGCTTTAGCCAGACATATTGTTGAAATGTATGGATCGGATGATTAAAATGCTCTCATAAAAATGTATTTTTCTCGTTACATTTTACAGGCTTCTTCTCTTCTATCCCTTCTTTATATTTTATTTCTACCTTCTGCTGCTTCCTCTCCTTACCTGCTTAGGATACCAATGGTGCCTGGGCATTTAAAATTATTTCACATACATGCGCAAGAACTTTATGGACAGTAGAAGGCATTTTGTACCAATTGTAATGATGTATGTAAAACATGTACGTGTCTTTGCAATATACACTAATAGTTTTTGGATTTAATGGCTGTGAACATTTGATGGCTATTAAAATATTTCGAAAAATTTCTATAAGTTCTGTTTCTATTTGCGAAATATCGCTCAACTTTTCTATGTTTGAAAAGCCCGACGACAAACATTTCCCGTCGTACTATTTCCACCCATTTGCCTTGGAACATCTTCTTTAACACCAAATTTTTATACATCTTTTCCAATACAATTTTTTTCGATCATTGTACTTGTTTTTATAAATTTTAGTGACCTTCCAGTTTTTAAATTCAAATCTGTACGAAATGTGAAGCAAGCATTCGAAAAATCTCATCCAAGAGCACAGTGGAGATATTCCATAAGATCAGTGGCGTCTCGTCCACCTGAGCAACCTGTGCACTGCACAGTCAAGAATTTATAAAAAGAATCAAAAAATTATTTGTTTAGTTATGGTATTGTTATTTTCACCTGCAATAGTTGCGTTCAAAATCTACTTAACGCTTTACAACGTTGCGCTGGGCACTTCTGCTGGTGCACCGTTGCTACAAACGAGCATCTTTAATCAAATGAGAGCAGTTCTCTTAACCACAGTCTCATAATACCATTCTCATTACGAACGGTGAAGAAGCGCTAGTTTTCTTATTAGTAAGAGTTAAAATCCAGTTGGAAAGTCGATCAGTTTTGTTTACGGGTGGGCACTTCTGCCAGAGCACTAGCCAATCGTATATGTACACATTAGTTCTCTCGTGCATGTGTTGAATGCGTCCATGTGAAATTGTCGATGTATAGGTGGCTTTCCTGTGCACATTTGATTGTACCCAGGCCGGACCCGAAGTGAGTCTGACTTGCCAAATAAGAATTTGATTCACAGACATTGACTAACCGCGGATATATCTATCGAGTAGATATTGACGTTCGTGAAGTAAATTTGGAAGAAAATAAAACTTTGGAATAAAATCGAAGAAACAAACACGCAAATATAGCCAACAATTTGAAGCTAATTAAAAAATGTCTAAGCAGGCACGCTGGACTGGGCAATACTGCTGGTGCATACAGTTTCATTCGAAAGATTGTTTATGCAATTGTTCTATTTAGCGTGAAATTACCAGTAAATTTATACATCAACATTGAGCATCGTAGAGGAGCTGTTAAACTCGTTTTTTTTTCATGTAGATCCGTTTAGTAGCAATTAAAGATTGCAGAACTAAATAGACCATTCACGGTTCCTCAAACTATTCTTTCACTTAACATCCTGACCAAATTCGTCCTCGTGTGTCGTGTCGTTCTGGTTCTAATAAACCACGTTATATGGTTTACCTAAGAAGGTATTACTTTTTTGAAGGTGCACAATCATCTCATTTTCTCACGAGACGCCACTGCATAAGAAAAATTCTCAGGATTTGGAATAAATCCATTTTCTAAGTGCTCTACACTGTTCATTTCTGTTGGTTTTGCACCACATATGCAACATGTTTGCATAGACAGAGTGTCGGTTAAATATACCAAAATATTTCCATCAATTAAACTCATGTAATCGGCCCATGAGCGCTGGGGCTCACCACCTCGACGGCGTGGGTTCGAATCCCAACCGAGAACGGACCCTCCCCTGTACGAGAGGACTGACTATCCACGTACAACAGGGAAACAAGTCTCGTAAGCCCTTAACGGGCAGGCATGACCATGCCTGTCAAGAGAAGGAACTCATGTAATATGAATAGTTTACTGCCACATAATTTGTTTCATTTAGCTGAATTGTATAAGGAACTAACATGGTTATTTGGCTTTTGATTTCGTCTACTGTTTGTTTAACTTTATCATTTGACTCTTTCGCAAACTCGATAACAATTGGCCTACAAATCCTAACACTTTGGGGCATCAAGTTTATCCAGATATTATCTGAATCATCACTAATGAACGAAAGGCGGATAGGCGTTAATGCCGATACTAGTAAAACACTGTCCGATGCAGTATTTTCGCCGGAACCATGAAACGGTTGATTGTAAATGCTGTGTCCACTAGATTCGCCAATGCCCCACGAGCACAATAATACGACGCTTAGTGAATCACACAAAGAAGATGCAAGGTGTCGCAAGATTTCAGCTTTTTGTATTTCAATTATTCTACACGCAGTGTGACTGATGCTTACGGTTTGATGCTTACTTTACTTTCAATGAACTCTAACGCATACCTAATGTTTTCCTTGCAAAAAGCATAGTTTTTCAAAACGTTTATGATATCAAAACGTATATGATGGATAAGGGTACAAGCAGAATTAAGTGTTAGTGTAGGGTACATTATTCCGAAGAATTTTGTGTATAAAAAGGTGGGTTTGTGAGCTGTAGAACAAGTAAAAGCGACCTGATACATTCAAAGCAAACCAAACCAAATTTCATTCTTTGCCAGTGACTTGGCTTGTCTTTCCCCTTTTACATGATGTTCAACCACTACCCTGCTTCACATTTTTCATTGAATGAGAATTTCAAATATTTCTTACCACACATGATGGTGCATATGGCATGATGGAGACGCCTAGTATGTGATAAACTATAAGCTTCACATACGAAGTTCAAAAAAACAGGTAAAGTTCGCGCGTATATGCAAAAAACACCATCATTTATTGTTACAAAATAACCTAGACTATAAGTGGGTATGCAACATATTACAATCTTTTACAATCCTTAGCAATGGCGTAAGGCTAAAAACAGAAAAATGAAAAAAATTCTAGGAGTTTTGCGAAACAATTCTTAATATTTTGTGACATTCAATTTCAATTTACTTAAACTGTCAACCATTTTAAAGCATGATAATATACCTTTCCAAAACTGTGCTTGAAATTCGATTCCGGCCATTATTATAGGAGTTACAGACCTTCAAATTTGATGGATTTTTTTCAATTTTTCACGCAATATTTTCACAAATCTTGACTTTGACGGGCTGTTTCTCAGAATCTGGAAGAACAGAGGCTCTAGTTTTTGCGTCATTTCTTAGTTTCATCTTGTAGTTTAAGAAAACATATTTCATTTTTCTGAAATCCAAAAATAAATTTTTGATTTTTATCCCGGCTTCGCTCCATCGTGCATTCTGATTTAAAACTGACAAAGTTATAATAAACATGATTGCGTTATAAAATTAACTGATGCCGTCGAAATATCATGTGCTGCAGTTGGAATAAATACTGGTACTGTTATGATATCATCTGAAAAACCCTATTATGCATGGATAACAGTGGCGTCTCGTCCACCTGAGCAACCTGTTCACTGCATAGTCATGAATTTATAAAATGAATCACAACATTTTTTGTTTAGTTATGGTATTGTAATTTCCAGTCGCAACAGTCGCGTTCAAAATCTACTTAACGCTTTACAACACTGCGCTGGGCACTTCTGCTGGTGCACCGCTGCTACAAACAAGCATCTTTAATCAAATAAGAACAGTTCTCTTAACCACAGTCTCATACCATTCTCATTACGAACGGTGAAGAAGCACTAGTTTTCTTATTGGCAAAAGTATAAATCCTGTAGAAAAGTCAATCAGTTTTTTTACGGGTGGGCACTTCTGCCAGTGCACTAGCTAATCATGTATGTAACATTAGTTCTCCCGTGCACTGCCCATATTCGCATATCAGTCTCATTTGATCACTTTTGAGTTAGCCCCATGACCCATTTTCAATATACGAGGGTAATATATACCCAATAGCAATATACCCAAAAGTAACGGGAATCGGGTTGTAGGGAGAAGAGGGGGGAAAGGGGATCGGGTTCAATATTTTTTTTTAAAAGCTTAACATGTTCTTGATCAGTATGCAAAGTTTAGTTTCTGTGAGTGCATCCGCTAGTCTTTGAGAATTTTTTCATTGCAACGGTTTTAGTTTTTTCGGCGATTTTGTGAGATGGCCAAGTGAAACTGAGGTCAACCTCGTTCTGGGCTCCCCACAGCTTCAAAAGCGGACGAAAATGTTTCAAAAATCAACAATCTTGTTCAGCATTTGTTTATCCAGGAAGTCCTAGTTATTGAAACTTCAACAATTTTTTAATGTACAGTAACTAAAATAATCAACAAATGGTTGTAATTCAAGTGTTTTTAACGAATTATACACTGTTAAAGTGCAAATATCCGTATGGAATGTAAACCCGAACATCGATGTTTTGACGAGCAAAGTAAACGAAGTATGCTATAGGATGGGACTCATATGCGAGTACTTTTGCTTTCGCCTTCGAAAGTACCCGCATATCGTGTCCCATATATTTTATTTTCACTATTTTAATATTAAAAACGTGTATTTTATATAAAACAAGCTGACCCAACGAACTTCGCCTCGTCAAATTTTAATAACCCGCTAACAATTTTAATTAATCAACCCGCGGGTTAATTTTAATAACCCGAAATAACAAAGCATTGGAACTCAAAGGAAGTCCCTTATGTTCATTGATGTTGACACATATCAATAGCAGATCCATCTTTAGGAAACGGCATATCAGACAAATCCAAAGAATGTTATAAAATTATGCTAAACGTTTCTTGACTTCTTCACTTACATCAAACAATTTATATGAGGGCAATGGTCCAATGGCATCAGTTTTTTAAAAGCAGCCAGAACTGCACGCGCACTCACTCAACCATTCGTAGTTTCGATACTATGTGCGAAGTTCAGATAAAGATTTGTTATGAGTTCAATTTTCGATGAAGCGTATTGCAAAATAGCAACACTCACGTTACAATTCACGATCCAGCACAGATTTAACTCGACAATTCTAATTTTCATTTGCAATTTTTTTTTTTTTTTCATTTTTGTTTGGCCCAAACATCATCCCAAACCCAAACACAACATCGTTAAGATTGAGTTTCTTAGTTATAGTTGTAAATAGATGATGATGATGAGTCCCACCGCTTACCCCTACATAGGTTTGAGAGGGACGAAAGTATCTTGCGATATTTAATATAAATCATCAAACGAGAGGGGGCATTGGGGCATTACTCTCCAGAACAATCGCATCCATCTCTGCTCCATTCATACAACGGTCGCCATCAATTGCACAAAGAGGTACATCTTAGATTTCCCAACTAGCAAAAGGGGACCACTTTCCGGAGTAGGGCAGGTATTTTCGCACAGTTTTGGTTAACACCGCCAGCTATCAATGGTTGATAGTGTGGTGAAACCCACCAGTACTACTTAAGGGACCTGATCTTGTTCCTTGCGTACAACGGTCCCGAGCAATCACCTCGAAAGGTAAATCGCCGAGTCCCCCAAGGTTAACGAGGCACCACCTTCCGGAGTGTAAAAGGGTATTTCTGCTCTGTTTGTAGTTCACACCGCCAATTACCATTGGTTGATAATGTGGTGCCACTATCAAGAACAGAAAGGGACCCAACTACAGCGAGATGTGTAGATACTACTAGTTCTTTTCGTACAGCCATGTCCACCAATTGTCCTCATTTACGCGCACGTGTCTCAAAACTATGTAGACTCATTCATTCTATTAAGTTAAATTAAATAATAAAAATAAAAAGTCCCTGTTCATTTTTTTACTCATCATCACCATAGTCAAAGACCGTGTTGACAAATGCAATACTACGGGGCTCAAAAACTACAACATTTACTAAATACATTACAAGCACAGCGTCAGACCACCTGCTTCACGTATACGGCGCATAGGCGTTTGAACTCCCTTAGATTTCGCGCTTGTTTAATCTCTCTCGGCATCCTGTTGTACCATTGTACTCCTTTAAAAAACAACGAATTTCGGGCGTTTCCAGACAGATAGCTGGGAAGTCTCGGCTCACCGGCACTACGAGTGTTATACCGATGCACGTCAGACCCAACCACTATCCTTTCCCCCAAATACGTTGGTACCAGGCCTTTCAAAATTTTGTACACAAAGACTACAGTTTGGAACACTATCCGCTGCTTGACCGACATCCACTGTAAGACGTCGAGCATAACAACCGAAGGAGTATACCAGCCGCAACACAAAATCATTCGCATGACTCTGTTTTGCAACCTCTGCAGTCTCTGTAACTGTGTTTGATTGCCGAGAAATAAAATTGATGCACAGAAATCAAAGTGCGGTGCTATTAACGATTTGTAGAGCTGAACTTTTCCGAAAAAATTCAGATTGTTGCCCAATCTACTAATCACACCACACTTTTTTGCCACTTTTGAGGTAACATTGTCAATATGAGGCCCAAAAGACAGTTTTTCGTCTAATATAACTCCCAGATATTTTATCTGGGAGACTCTGTCGATTGGTTCCTGATTGATGACAATAGCTGATTGGTCAGTAATTTGTCTCGAAGACAATACCATGAATTTGGTCTTCTTGATGTTTAAGGCCAATTTCTTGTATTTTAACCAACCATCTAAGGCATCTAAATCGACATTCAAAAGCTCCTTGGTCTGTTTTAAATCTTTCCGCGAGACAAACAAGACTGTATCGTCCGCAAAAAGATTGATTTCACATGACTGTAAAACCTTTTTCATGTCGTTTATATACATAATAAACAACACTGGACCAAGAACACTTCCTTGTGGAACCCCAAGGGTGTTTTCGACAGGGTTTGAACAACAGTTCATGAAAATTGTTCGTTGCGTTCTTCCACTGAGATAAGATGCGAACCATTCGAACTCAACTCCATCGATACCGAACCTTTTGATTGTTTCCAATAACAAAGGTCGCGATATCGTTTCAAACGCCCGTTTTAAATCCAAGAACACTGCAACAATCGGTTGTTTTCGCTCCATTAACTCCTTCCACTTAGCTAATAAAAGGTTCAGCGCAGATTCACAAGAATGTCCTTCTCTATAGCCCGACTGTTCCTCCACCAGCAAGTTATTCCTGTCAAGATACTGGACAAGTTGTTGTTTGACAACAAGTTCCAACACCTTTTCAAGTATATGAAGCATGTTAATCGGACGAAACTCTTCCGCATTGGTGGCTCCTGACACTTTAGGAATTGGCACTACTAGAGACTCCCTCCACGAGTCAGGAAAAATACCCTCCTCCAATGATTGGTTGATCAGTGAAAGAAGGACCCCCCCAACTACATGGAAACAGTCACGCAGTACCTGAGCATTCACTTTGCTAATTCCAGCCTTGTTCTCTAAGCTAAAACAAATCGATTTGAGCTTTTCAATCGATATTGGTTCGAACCTGAATTGTTGTCTTGGGTTACTATTTGGTCTCAATGCCAAAGGTTCAGCCACGGAAGGAATACTTTGATGAATAGAGTTGACACTATTAACAAAAAAAGTGTTAAATCTTTCAGCAATGGTGCTTTCCTCAAAAATGGCGCATCCTTCAAATGTTACACTTAAACCAGGCTTATCCTCTGGCTTCAGCATAGACTTGAGGATTTTCCACAGTTCCCGTATCGTATATTTGATTTTATTACATGGAAACCCTTTTTCGAGATTTCTAGTTTTCTTCCTTTTTCTTAGAAATTTTTAAAAATATTCATCCTAATAAATTCTTAATTGAGTCAAAAGAAATCAACCACCAGAAGGCTTCATACGAATTAGTCCAGTCGTTGTTCAGTATCCGTTGTGGAAACTTTTTTTTATATGGGAAAACCCGTTTTTACAAATTTTCGAATTTTCCGGCTTTTTCTTGGGAATTTTCAAATTTTCTTTTTTTTTCTAAACCTTTCTAAGGTGAAAGGAACAAATCATACAAAGATTGGTCGTACCAATGGTCAAGGTTCCAGCAGATTTTAGCATTCATTGTTATAGATATAGATAATTACTTTTATGGAAAAAACCTTTTATCGATTTTTTTTCTATATTTTCTGGCTTTTCCTTGAAAATTTTCAAACTTTTCATTTTTCTCAACCTTAGTTGGACCAAAATGAATAAGCCATAAGAAGACTTCATTGTAATAAGTCCAACCATTTTTTAGTTTTCATTAGAGAAGCTAAATAATTTTTTTTTATATGAAAAAAGCCGTTTTTACCAAATTTTCCCATTTTCCGGCTTTTCCTTGGTAATTTTCAAATTCTCTTTTTTCCTTACCCTTCCTTGGGTAAAAAGGAACAAATCATACGAAGCCGTCATCCAGATTGGTCCAAACGATTTTGAGTTTTAGCATCACGAACATACAAACATTCATTTTTATAATTATAGAGAAAGATGTCATTCTCAGCAAAATGATTATGTTACAATACAATAGTTGCGATCAATAAATAATCGATTTTTAATCACCAATAACAGCAAAACATTCTTCTTCTTGGTGTAACGACCTCTTGGTCATGCATGCCCGTTAGGGCCTTACAAGACTTGTTTCTCTGTTGTACGTGGATTGGATAGTCAGTCCTCTCGTACAGGGGAGGGTCCGATCTCGGTTGGGATTCGAACCCACGCCGTCGAGGTGGTGAGCCCCGGCGCTCATGGGCCGATTTTCTAACCGGCGCTACCGGTAGGGTGTCGCGGACCCCGCAAAACATTATCTAATGTAAAAATGTTCAATCGTTTTTTTCTCAATATGGTGATTTTGCCAATGGTACTCATATGAGAGTATGCATCTGCTGTTGAATGCGTCCAATACGTGTGAAATTTTCAATGTATATGTACATAGGTGCCTTTCCTGTGCACATTATATTTGTACCCAGGGCGGACCCGAGGTGAGTTTGACTTGCCAAATAAGAATTTGATTCACAGACATTGACTAACCGCGGATATATTCATCGAGTAGATATTGACGTTCGTGAAGTAAATTTGGAAGAAAATAAAACTTTGGAATAAAATCGAAGAAACAAACTCGCAAATATAGCCAACAATTTAAAGCTAATTAAAAAACATCGAAGCAGGCACGCTGGACTGGACACTACTGCTGGTGCACACACTTTCATTCGAAAGATTTTTCATCCAATTGTTCTATTTAGCGTGAAATTGCCAGTCAATTTGTGCATCGACATTGAGCAGGACATCGTAGATGAGATATTAACCTCGTTTTTCAGGTAGATTCATTTAGTAGCGTTATATGGTTTACCCAAGTAGGTATTACTTTTTTTTAAGGTACACAACCATCTCATTTTCTCACGAGACGCCACTGATGGATAAAGAAGTAAAATTTTGATCCAAGGTCACTTTTATTTTACTTAAAATTTCTCAAAAAAACATGTTGTAGCTAGGTTTAATTATGTTGACAGGTTTTGTTTAGAAACGTAACACACAAAAAACCTTTATGCATCAGATAACTGCCAATATGTAAGGAGGAAAACTGGCAAATCTTACGATGGAAAGTTCACCATAAAGACTGCGAATCAAGAAGGGTGGATCCATAATGATTTGGTGTTGTATGGCTGCCAAGGAGTTAGGAAAACTGCATGTCATTCGTGGAAACATGGATGCAATTTATTGCATTAATATTAACGAAAATGTGCATGCGAGTGTTGAAAAACTACGCATCACGAACAACTTTGGATTTTATCTGGACAACGATCCCAAACATTCAGCTTGAATTTCTAAGATGTGGTTGATCTACAACTGTCCATTTGTTTTGGCAACCCCCCACAATCTCCATTCGTGTCCCATAATTTTTTTTTTGTTCCTTTTTTTGCATATTCGCATAGAAAAATGGTTGGAGAAGTCCGCTGTCCAGTTTCGTGTCGCTAGCTGCTTCGAAGAAGAAGATAACTTAACTCAAAGTGAAAAAATTATTCGATTTTCAAATGTTCAAGTGTGTGGGTGTAGCTTTTTGTTTTTTTTTTTCATCAATCTGCTTCAGCTGCTGAACTGCTGACTTCCCGCTTACAAGCGAGCTATCGGGATCCGACGATCGCAGTTGAAGCGCATTAGCAGATAGCAGGGGGAATTTGTTCATTTCTGTTTCTTAGCTGTCCTGTAGAAAAAAGTTTTACGGCTCTGAACAGATTTGCAGCAACATTCGCGCAAAGTCAAATTTTTAGTATTTGAAAAGCTCACGTTACAATTCATGATCCAGTACAACTCTAATCCGACAATTCGGGGTTGGCTTATGAAATTAAGTCAATAGCAAATGGAACATGCAAATTGACTTGTATCCCTTCATTGGCCTTTTTTATGCTGAGATATCGAAAGGATCATTGTGTTAAAAGTAGAAACTTCAGTTCTTGCAGATCGTTCATCGATACCAGTGATTATAATGTTACAGGCATTGTAACATGCTTCTCGAAAAGTTGCACATACCATACCCGTCACAGTACGGAATGGTTCAAAAAAACTGAAAGTAGTCGTTTTGGGTAGGTTGTGTAAATTTGTCGAAACGTAAGAAGGCAACACACCGGGATTTCCATGTGCTGGATAACCTTGTTTTAGTATAACCATTCCTCCGATGATCCATTCAATATATAACATCAAAGTAACTGCGAATAAAAGATCTCGGAACCAGATCGCTGCCGTCAGTAGAAAAAACTCATAAATCTTGTTAGTTGTGATTTTTTTGCTTACTGTAACTCCTGACATTGGTGTTCTCGGTACATTTTTTACAATCCTCCAAACAAACTGAAAACTGAAATAAAAAATAAAAACTGCAGGATGCAAACAATGTGTCGAACTCATTCTATGCTTACTTATTTCCTTCAATGCCAAAAGTAGCCACATCGCTTCCGGCAACATATTTGCAAACTTTTTCGATCTATTTCACTGAATTTATTTCACTTAAATACTCGATCTTATTGGATTTCTTCTTCTTGGCGTAACGACCTCTTTGGTCATGCTTGTCCGTTAAGGACTTACGAGACTTGTTTCCTTGTTGTACGTGGATAGTCAGTCCTCTCGTACAGGGGAGGGTCCGGTCTCGGTTGGGATTCGAACCCACGCCGTCGAGGTGGTGAGCCCCGGCGCTCATGGGCCGATTTTCTAACCGGCGCTACCGCTCGGCTGTCGCGGACCCCCTTATTGGATTTATTTCACTTAAATACTCAACATTCGTGCGTGTTTTGAATGCCTTACACAAGATAGGTCAATATAATATGAAGCTGGTTTTTTCATACAAACGAAGTGGGATGCAGAGCCCGCAGGCACTATCGAACCTCGATATAAAAATTTTCGCAATTTGATCTGATGTAATCTTGTCCTCCTTCCATAGAAAAACGTGTACGTGTAGCAAACCTCTTTTCTGCCACTCATCCAAATATATCCAACACTTATCATCAAGTGATCGCTTGTTGATTAATCGAGATGTAATAATTCGATTACGTGAATTTGGACTCGTGATTTATTACAATTTTAATCGCTATGGGTAAAAAAATGATGGTGGCAGTTAGAGTGCAGAATATACAGTAATACAAAATGCAATGCCTCATTTACAAATCCCCATTTCAATAGACGAATAAAAACCAAAACAACAACGCGCCAAACGACGCGACGTAATAATTTTGCGAGAAAACGAAATCAATTTGCACCGATTTCATATACGGTAACACACGATCTAGACTATAGCGTCCCGTTTCAAAAGTAGCCCAGTTTCGGCAGAACAATCGCTCAAGCAAAGCGCGACAGAGGTAGGAGAGTGTTTGGAAATATGTATTACATTGGGGCATAAACTCGGCGAAAATATTTTGTTGAATTTTGACGTAGTAATGCATGATATTTGTTACGTATTTTATGCACCTTGAGCGAGTTTGGCGCTTCTATATTTGAAATTCACTGAGAAAACAAACTAAAACAGACAACGACGATATCTAGCCCTACCGTAGGAAGTATGTATAAAATTATAAACTGGTATAAGTAGCCTAAGGTTAATAAACTAATTGTCGTTACTGGCAACACGGCCACGCGCGGCGAAGCTAGCTGGGACATCGAGAGACCACGATCGACCCTTTTTGCATTCGAACCTCCGAGCGAGCAAGTTCAGTTTTGCGATTGTTATCAAAGTTAGATGTAGTTTTGGTTAGGTTAGGTTTAATGGACTTAGAATAAATTTATAACGTTTTTTGAAAACATAATTGGCGCTGTAGACTACAGTTAGGTGAAAAAAGTGCAAAAGTAATCAAATATTACACACGTCAAGTAGTACCCGCTTTGGCGTCGGCAGCTGAGGAATTATATTCGCTGTTCGATTCGAGGACCCTCCCTAACACATTGTACCATCGGACAAGCACGTGAGTACATTTTTTTCATTAGTGAAAGTGAAAATGTATTCAATTTATCCGGCACTACTAGATAGACCGTAATAAACGGAAATGTTTGTGTCCACACGTGATTCTGTGCAAGCACTACCAGATAGACTTGCCAGATAATTCTTTTGTTCTTTTTTTCTATTATCGGCATTTACAGAAGGCTTGATAAGCACGTGGTCGATCGAAACGATCACGAAGCATTAGCTCGACCGATATTACTTTTGTTTTATGTGGAAAAGAAACGAGAGAGAAAACCGAAACTCCGTACCAAGCTTTTTTTTTCTAAAAGACTTATCGGAAACCGATAGTTTGAGTGGAGACTCATCTGGAGATTATTCCACTACATTAAAAGAAATCGATCTACCGAAAATAGAAAATCTCTCCAGTTCAGAAAAAATGGAAGCAGATCAATTACAAAAGCTAACTGATAATATGGCTCGTTTGCAAAATGGACATGAATTGCTCATGCAAATGATCCAGCAACTGGCATCAAATCAATGCACAGCACCCATTTCTATATCCGAGCCACAACAAGATCAGGCTATTGAAGCAATTAACATCGAAAATGTTTGCAAAATTCCCGATCCCATCAAAGCATTACCATCGTACGAAGGTAATCGCAAACAGCTAACCGCATGGCTTGATACGGTCGAGAAAACGTTGAACCTATTCAAAGGCAGGGTTGATGACCGCGTGTATGAAATGTATGTCATGGCAGTGAATAATAAGATAGAGGGCAGACCAAAGGACATTCTTTGTATGTCGGGCAATCCATCTGACTTTCAACAAATCAAAGAAATTTTGATGAACAGTTTGGGCGATCGCCAAGAGGTTGCAACGTACAAGTGTCAACTATGGAAACACCGAATGCAAGACGGAATGAATATCCATAAATATTATCAGACAGCTCAGGAAATAGTGCAAAAAATAAAAATGACCGCTAAGCAGACAAAAGAGTATAAAGATAACTGGTCAGTTATCAATAAATTCATCGATGAAGATGGTTTAGCTGCTTTTATTGCTGGTCTTAGAGACCCTTTTTTTGGATATGTGTTCAAGTTTCAAGAAAAAACTAATTTTCAAAGCAATAGCCCTTCATCATCATCTTCATACCATACGTTAAATACCAACCGAATCAGTTTTCAAAGCAACTGGGTAAGCCGGATCAGCCACAATTTTTGAATTCCAATAGACAAAGTCAACCACACCCTGAACCTATGGAAGTTGATCCCTCCCTTAGGAGCAGGTATACACAAAATAAATCGTCGGTCAATAACCTAGAAGTAGATCCTCAGAACAAAGAAACAATTCAATCAAATTTTCACGTGGATCATCTTACAACCAGTATAACATAGATGATTTCGATTTTTTGCCATATTTGCCTGCATACGATAGCAAGAAAAAAATAGATTGATTGATATTATCATTAAAAACGAAAATATCCTCCTGAAAACTAACGAAAAGCTAACAAGTACAACTTTAATCAAACATAAGATCAATACAATAGATGAATCGCCCGTTTACACCAAAAATTACCGCTACCCGCACGCATACAAATTTGATGTAGAATTGCAAATTAAAGAGATGCTTGAAAGTGGCATCATTAAACCTTCAAAAAGTCCATACTCCTCACCAATTTGGGTAGTTCCCAAGAAACAAAACCCAGATGGAAAAAAACAAGTTCGCGTTGTCATTGATTATCGGAAACTCAACGACAAAACAATAAGTGATAAATTTCCTATGCCCGAGATAGAAGATATCTAGGATAATTTAGACAAATCCGAATACTTCACAACCTTGGATCTTAAATCTGGTTTCCACCAGATTGAAATGCATCCTGATCACCAAGAGAAAACTGCATTTTCCACAAGTTACGGACATTTTGAGTTTACTAGAATGCCCTTCGGGTTAAAGAATGCACCTGCTACATTCCAGCGTGCAATGAATAATATTTTATCGGACTTTATAGGATCTATCTGTTTCGTGTATTTAGATGATATTATCATCGTTGGAAGCAGTCTTGAAACCCACCTGGAAAATGTTAGCAAAGTATTAGAACGTCTTTCGAAATTTAATCTTAAAGTACAAATAGATAAATGTGAATTTCTAAAAAACAAACGGAATATCTTGGACATATAATTTCTCCTGATGGTGTGAAACCAAACCCTGATAAGGTCAAGAAAATTCTAGAATGGCCCTTACCAACCAACGAGAAACAGATACGACAATTCCTTGGTCTATCTGGATATTATCGCCGTTTTATAAAAGATTACTCAAAAATCACGAAACCTCTTACAAGTTATTTGAAAAAGGAAAACACCATCAACACTAACAATCCGGAGTACAGTCGAGCATTTAACAAACTAAAAGAAACAATAGCATCCGATCAAATACTTGCTTATCCTGATTTTAAACTTCCATTTATTTTGACTACAGACGCATCCGACATATTTGCATTCGCAAGTAGAACTTTGAACAAGGCCGAAGTGAACTATTCGACCATTGAAAAAGAAGCACTAGCCATCATATGGGCTATTCGGAAATAAAAACTGTACTTACTAGGCAATGAATTTTTATTTTATACGGATCACAAACCGCTAATCTTTATAAAAAGTTCATTGAAAAATAATAGAATTCTACATTGCAGATTAGAGTTAGAAAACTATCAGTATAAAGTAGAGTATAAGCAAAGTAAAGCTAATGTCGTAGCAGACGCGCTTAGCAGGAAAGCTGAAGGCGTCGAAGTAAACGTCCAAGAGTCTGACGAAACTGTCCACTCTGCAGACACGTCAGATGTTTACTTTATAAAGTCTAGTGAACGACCTGTAAACTATTATCATAACCAACTAATCTATCAAATTTCGGAACAAACCGATGATGTCTCGGAGACACCTTTTCCAACTTACAATAGAATAATTATAAAAAGACCTAATTTTGACGAAACCGCAATAGTAGAGACCCTGAAAAAGTATCATAATGGAAAACAAACAGCAATATTAGCTCCAGAAAATTTACTGAATCTAATTCAAATTTCTTTTAAGAATCATTTTAGCAGCTCGGGTTATTTTGTAATAACGCACTTCCAAGTCGAAGACGTGGCATCTGTCGAGGAACAAAACAGATTGGTCACGAAGGAACACGAAAGAGCTCACAGAGGAATTAACGAAGTCGAAAACCAGCTGAAGAGAGCGTATTTCTTTCCGAAGATGCGCTGTCAGATAAAAGCTGTGGTGAACACATGCACTGTGTGTAATTCACACAAATACGAACGGAGGCCGTATAATATCAAAATATCACCGAGACCGGCTACTGGGAAACCCATGGAGCGTCTACACATAGATGTCTTCATGGTCATGGAAGTCACGAAGTTTTCTGTCAATGGTCGACTCGTTTTCTAAATTTACACAAATGATCCCAATAGAATCCAAGAATTTAGTAGATGTTAAAGCAGCACTTGTAAAATTTTAGTAGTTTTGGAATCCCTCTTGAAATCGTAACCGATCACGAAACGACATTTACGTCGGTACAGTTCAAAACATTTTTAAGCAACTTAGGAACTTCGCTAAAATACGTGTCATTATCAGAAAGTAATGACAGGTCGAAAAAACTCACTCCACTATAATAGAAATTCTAAATACGAACAAACACAAATTCCAAAATTCAAACACTTCAGAACTTATACCAATATCAGTTTCATTATACAATGCTACAGTTCACTCATCAACGGGCTACAGTCCAAACGAAATCATTTTCAACCAGTTAAACGTTAAAGATCCCAAAACAATACATGAGCAGGTTGAGAAAATATTCTCATCAGTTAGAACCAGCCTAGAGCTCTCTCGACAAAAACAAACAAACAATAACGATAGGAAAGAACAACCACCCGTGATAAACGAAGATCAGGAAGTTTATGTAATGCCAAATGTTCGAAAAAAATTAGACCCAAGATCGATTAAAACAGCAGCGGTTAACGTTAAACCTAGAACATTTGAGAATTTACGGCAAACAAAAAGGCATAAGAGTAAGATTAAGAGAATTAAAAGTACAATTTAGGCTTCACCATTAACTATTCGGCCGGGGACGTCCGTTTTTTCCCCCCGGGAGGAATTATAAACTGGTATAAATAGCCTAAGTAAACTAATTGTCGTTACTGGCAACACGGCCACGCGCGGCGAAGCTAGCTGGGACATCGAGAGACCACGATCGTCCCTTTTTGCATTCGAACCTCCGAGCGAGCAAGTTCAGTTTTGCGATTGTTATCAAAGTTAGATTTAGTTTTGGTTAGGTTAGGTTTAATGAACTTAGAATAAATTTATAACGTTTTTTGAAAACATAATTATATATTTCTCCGTCATCTCCTACTTGTTGAAGAGCAGTTTGTTTACGTTTCGGCACCTAAAAAAAGTTTATTTGAGTCGAAAACATTAAAATGGTAGTCACGAATGTCAAACGATGCTGTTTCATGCAATAGTTTTCACTCAACGCACTGACAAAATTCGTCGTTATCTTTGAACTCTTACAAGAAAAATCACTCAAAACCTGATCTTTCTAAGTAGATATTTGAGGGTATCACGATTGGGAGCGCGGAAACGACAAACTTCTCGACGCTGGCCCATACAAAAGGTAAATAACACCTTGAAAAAAGCGAAAAAATTGCTGGCCGTCTCGACGATACAAAACGACGCCACCTACGTGTCGAGACGATGCGCGGATACGAAACGACGCGCGTCGTTATCGTCGAGCAGTTTCAAGCACCTCCTGGTCGATGGATCTCTACAGACCGTATGTTTCCGAGGCATATGTGGCATCTATAGATCTTGGTATTTACCAAGAACATGATAATTCAGGATGCACTTTTCATATCAACGTTGTGTTTTGACAAGTCACTTTGATTTATTTAGCCATTTAGCCATAGTATAAAACACACCAATAACTCGATCGTTTTGAAAATTGATTAAAAATCAAAGAAAGAAAAATTGTTGAAAACTATATATTTATATACCTTGGAATACTTGTATTAATACCCAGGTTGCTATTCGAGCGAATATGCGGAAACTTTCGAGCAATAACGCGGAACTGGATCATAATACCCTCAATTATTTTTGATCTCAATTCCACACGAGTCGCCAGTGATAAATATCCGTTTCTCCCTAGGAATATTACTGCGGAGCAAAACTCGAGGAATAGCACCCTATAAAACAATTAAAAACCAAAATTTAAAGAAGTTTAGTTATCCAGTATTGGTACTTGCCAATATACCGTGTTTACACAACCAAGAATGGAAATCTTTATCTCTATTAAACTTAGTTGCAGACATAATAGATATTTGATTATCACTGAATGATGCAAACATTATCACGCATACGGTAGGAACTACACAGTCATTTTGTATTCTTAGTGGTGTTGAATAACAACAATTTAGTTTATGACTCAAATGCACGCCTGTAGATGTGTGTATGCTGTGGTCGAACGTTTAAGCCTCTACCGATAACATCAATTCATAAAGCTTCTTCCAACTCATATTTGCATTTTAGCGATAAAAACTGTTCTAACATGTGCAAAAAGGTCAAAGAAGAAATAAGAAATTAATTAAGAACGATTTTCTTGAAAAATAGTGATACAATCGGTTCAAAATTTAGCATTTAACAAGAATCAATCAATATCAACACCATAAAAAAGTTAATTAGATGAAAAAAAATCAGTGTGATAATTTATCTCCTTTTTAGTGGGCCAAAATTACATGTATGGACCCAAAACTCCCGCACTAAACCTATACACATTAGTTCTCTTGTGCATGTGTTGAATACGTTAGTGTGAAATTGTCAATGTATAGGTGCCTTTCCAGTGCACATTACATTCTACCCAGGCTGGACCCGAGGTGAGTCTGCCTTGCCAAATAAAAATAATGTTTTGATTCACAGACGCTAACAAACAAACACGCAAATATAGCAAACATTTAAAAGCTAATTCAAAAATGTTTAAGCATGTACGCACTACTGCTGATGCACACACTTTCATTCGAAGGAAATGTTTTACGGCTGATACGCGCTTCGGCAAGTGGATTGATAATTGTTTATCCTATGATAGTTAAACACATTTTTTTTAAATTTTTTTTTATTCATCATACACATACAATTTTTTTTTATTCAACATTCAAGGGTGATACACCGATTAAAGCGGCTTTCAATTTTTCAATACCGTGTTTGTACCGGTGTACCGTAGTATTTGCCCTTTGCCCCAAAAAAGGCCACAGTTTCGGCGATCTCCTCTTCATCCGACGAAAATTTCTTCCCAGCGAGCATCCTTTTGAGATCTGAGAAAAAGAAATAGCCGCTGGGTGCCAGATCTGGTGAATATGGTGGGTGAAGAAGCAATTCGTAGCCATTGCCATTGTTTACTCGTTGTTGTTTTGGGTGAAATGTGAGCTCGCGCGGCACCCACCCACCCAGAGCTTTCTCATATCCAAATACTCGTGAATGATATGTCCAACACGTTTCTCAGATATCTTTAGGGTACCAGCTATCTCGATCAACTTCACAATACAGTTGCTTTTAATAATTTTGCGTTTTTTTTTTTAATGTT
Organism: Anopheles coustani; assembly: GCF_943734705.1. Lineage (NCBI taxonomy): Eukaryota > Metazoa > Arthropoda > Insecta > Diptera > Culicidae > Anopheles > Anopheles coustani. Next base: position 47,034,737 of record NC_071289.1, on the reverse strand, counting down.
TTCGTCTTTAACCACCTCTTTTGAGGTGGTTCTGTAACTGTATTTGATGGTTGATTTTGGTGGGATGGAGATATTTTATCATCACGCGAAATTGCTTCTTTTCCATGATTGCTAAAAACACAAAAGTTGCGACACACAAAATGTTCTAGCTTACTAGGTTATTGTCCGAGTGCTATCAAATTTTGACACAACTCGTTTCAAGAGGAGTAAAAACTTAAAATTATGTGGTTTTAAATCTATTAGCGCTTTCTATGTGTCAGACCAAATAATTATCAGCCTGTTAATATTGCAATTGGGCGAGAAAATCAGATTTCAGTCATTAACACAATTTTGTACGAGCATTTGTGTTAACATTAGAACTACCTGATCAATCCTTTTGACTGGTCCGGTATCTGTCAACAATACTTTGTTTGTTTTTCACTCCGTCAAACTCGATTAAATGCCAATAAAATGTCCATTTATGATATTCAATTCTAATATTCGTTGTTTAAACTGAAAACTCCAGAAAACTAGTAAAATGTATCAGCTTAAGCATTAAAAGAAGTTTTAAATAAAAAAAAACATAAAGTCACTTCCAGCAAAACAACAGCTCGGGGAAGCGGCTTCTGTTAAATCTTCCACAACACAATGAAATACAAATGGAATATGGGTATATCTACTGATTTTTTAAGACCAATTTATCAGACTTTTGTTCAAGCTCAATTCATTCAACGCGTGTACCATAACACCCCACAGCATATTGGAAACCACAACTATAACTGTTCATCTCCACATAAGAAAATGTGCTAGAAAACTGGTAAAACTGCTGTCAAAGTGTAAGGAGTTTCGAGCTTCCTGTGTGCGCTAGGTGGACAGGCATTTGTTTCAGTCTTCTTCTCTTCTTTTTTGAATTTTCTTAATCCGTCAGTGATTAAACGTCAAAACGAGTGGCTTTGGTCAAGAGTTTCCTACCACCCACTAGGCAGCTCGAAATATCGTCCTTAAAACGTCCTACGCGCGAACAAACGTCCTACTCTTTTGTATGGGGATGAAACAAATGTAGGACGTTTTTCGAAACGGTAGGACAGTCGTCCTACTTCATCCTACTCATCATACAAAACTGCTCGATGTTTGTGTCACATAGGACGTTTTTTAGGACGATTTGCTCGAAATCGCCTAGCGGGCAGTTTCCTACGAGTTTCTCGTCTGTTGCGGGAACCGAGTTGCTCAGTTTCTCTGGGGAGGGTGTGCTATGTGGAGATGAACAGTAAGATAAAAATATAACTTTTGGACAACCAAAATGTATAAGTCTAATTGGAAAATATATGAGCACTTCAAGTCATACGTTTCAATACAGTTCTAGGCAAATAATTCATTCTTTAAAATAAACTGGCAATTTTGTATGTTAAGGCTTCAAAATTTTATTTTATATTTGTGTATGATGGGAAGCACTAAATGACTTTTTGTTTCTCAGGGCATTTCCTTCCAGCGGTTAGGTCAAGCTTGCTCCATTATATCTTTCATTTATTACATTTTAATTAACCACTCTCGCATTGAAAATCGTTTACCATGTGTGGATGAAGTACCATTCATTTCATAGGTTTGGTTCGACCGTTCATTTCATAGGTGTAGTCTGACTTTGGTGCACTTTGCAAAGTTAAAGTCGTTGTTCAAAAAAAAAATTAGCGTAGATACATCTCTATCTGTATCTGTATCTCTATGTGTATCTGCTTTTCATGAACCATGGTTTGTATTTAGAGTCCAATTACCATGGTTTGTATGTATGTAGAGATCTTGAAGCTCTACATGCAATCAGGCATGCCACACGAAACATTCGTTTTCAAATACATTGCTCTGTCCAATGAACCAAAATTACACAGGAAACGTGATAGGACCGTGAGCGGTTTCAGATGCCAGACTACAACCGTTTAGCCGAAGTAGGGGTGGCTGGGGTAATACGCACCCCTGAGGCAATACGCACCCTTTCCAATTTCCCTTGAAAAACGAGTTTTGGACGCGTAAAAAGTAGTCACCCTGTAAAATAAAACTAAAATATGGCCACCCTGTGAGTTTTACAGCTCTACATCAACAGAAACGCGAAATAAACGCAAAACAAAATCATTCTTAGCTCTGGCAGTTTTTGTTATAATTTGACGTACCATTCCGCTAAGGAATGGTGCAAAAATTGATATTTACCCACGAGGAATACGAAATTTAGTGAATTGAGAATCAGTGCTTGAAACTGTTCATGAAAATTTCGGTAAGTATGCAGATTTACTCATATTTTAGTTAAATATGTGTTCAACTATGAATGGGGGCAATATGCACCCAGTATGTCGGGGTAAAATGCACCAGTTTGTAAACAAACTAGAATGACGTTTGCTTTCTTTGGCAGAAATGGTTCGCAATTCACAAATCGGTTGAATGATCCAAAATTTTTTTTTTTTGAGGAATGAATTGTATCTTTATTTGACGGTGGATGTTGCCTCTTTGTTGTGGTGCGTATTGCCTCTTTGCTATGGTGCGTATTGCCCTTTTGTTTTGGTGCGTATTACCCCTAGCAAAGGAGCGTTTTCCCTCAATCAGATACAGATCGGTAAAAAATTGAACTTTTTCAAAACTGAAAAAATAACGTTTTTCATAGCAAAAAAAGCAAAAATTCCTGAACTGGTAACTAGTTTGAACCTTAATGAATTCAATTCAGTGATAAAATCAACAATCAAGAGCCAAGTTGTTAGAAAATTTTATAGTTTTCCTTAAGGGGTGCGTATTACCCTATCCACCCCTAACAGTAATTTAAGAAGTAAGATCCATGAACCCTTTTCCAGAACAATAAAGATAATCAACATGCTCCTGAGCAAACGTAAGCCTTTTGCTTTGTTCACTTAATTCCAGTTCTAGTAGTTCAACAACTAGTTAAGCTGAACTAAACGTAGTTTCGAAGCAATGACTGATTATTCGCGACATTTTCTTCTTCTTCTTTTTCTTCTCCTTCTTCTTCCATTCGATCAACACTACTCATCAACCGACCTGTTTCAGGACAACAGTGGACTACTAACCGCACTGGTGCGCTGTGAAACTGTGACTGCGAGAGATTTTACATCATTTGGACATATGAAAAATGGTAGCTGATTAGACAGGTAAGTATTAGTCAATTGTACGATACCAAAAGGTTAAAAAATCGATAAATAAGTGGACCAAAAAACTGAAAAAAATATACTGATGTATGGATTACAAGCGAATTTTTCGATAGTTGGAGTAATGGAGGTCAACTTAAGAAGATAAAAAAAAAATTAAAATTAAAGTCTTCTCTTTCTCTTTCTTTCTCTATCTCTTTCTAACGTACTTCTTCTAATGAGATGAGTCATCTGCAACGCCTTAAAACATACATAATGGCTTCCGGTAAGCATATTTATCAATGCTTCTTTTGGTATTGTTTTGGCAATTTCAACACATTTCTTGTTAAATAACATCATGACAGAAATTTGAAAAAAAAACTTCAAAGCCTTTAATTTGTGTGATCCTCCAGGTTAGCGTGACAAAGTATTTGTAATATGTTAGAAACAATTAAAATTAAAAAGTATATCTTTTTCCATTGGAAACGAGAAACTTACTAGAAAAAAATAAATTGTGCAGTGCATAAATGAACCCTGAACAGCAAACATTTCTTTTTCTTCTTCTTCTTCTTGGCGTAACGACCTCTTGGTCATGCCTACCCGTTAAAGGCTTGCGAGACTTGTTTCCCTGTTGTACGTCCTCTCGTACAGGGGAGGGTCCGGTCTCGGATGGGATTCGAACCCACGCCGTCGAGGTGGTGAGCCCCGGCGCTCATGTGCCGATTTTCTAACCAGCGCTACCGCTCGGCTGTCGCGGACCCCCAAACATTTATTTGCTCCATTTAAATGGCAAAGCATAACATTCAAGTATTCTACAACAGCACAGCATGTTGCATCGTAGTGATGCGCCACGGATGTATGAATTAGCTTACCGGTGAATTTGAGCAGCAGTCGCCGTTGGACCACGCTGCTGATACGACATTCCCGACGGAGGTGGCTGCGGCGAAGGGCCAGATTCGGTCCGCTGACCAGTTGGCCCGACCTGCTGCATTGAACGAATGGCGGCTGCTTCCATCTCATGCCGATAAAATCATCAGCGCATCGTTTCGATCAGGTTCGCAAAATTACAGGACCGAACGCAGCCGTGTATATTTGCAGCCACGCTCGCGGTCGCTTTCGCTGTTGCTACACTATTCCACAGCAACACACTGCACAGGGACCAGAATCACACACATGCACACACAGCAGAACAGGGAAGTGAAAAGACAACGATTATGAGAGAGTAGTGCACGACGATCTTGACAAACTTTGCTTCAAAGGTAAGGTTTGCTGCTTTCATCCGGTTACTCCGTTTGATCCAGTTGACTGTACTTGTCAATCGTCGCAGCGAGTCGTGTGTGTGTGTGTGAGTGTGTGTGTGTGTGTGTGTGTGTGTGTGTATGTAGGAATGTGTAGGTGAAGGGATATACTCGACAAGACCACCACTATTTTATTCAACACTTTTTCCTTTTTCTACGGCTACTTTGCTTCCTATATTCGAAAACGCACTGCACACGATAATGCTGCTTCTTTATTATCTCCCCACTCCACATACCATAATTTCAAAGATCAGTACACTAGTATGCGTTGTTTTCACGCTATTTTTTCATGATTTTTTCGTAGCACAGCGAGTCGACAGCGTGTCGACAGACTCTTCCACTACTGCTGTGGCACACTTCTAGAACTTCTTTTCTTTCCCTTGATACTTTTTTTCGTGCATTTCTTCAACGCTTTGTTGTGTTTTGGGACTGCATTGAAAAACTTTTTACACTCATTTTTTTTCTCTTTTAGGCACACACTTCACCTAGACTTAAATGTAAGCTCTCCGTAATACAACCACTAAACAAAACACATTTACTTTTAAATTTAATTTTTCATTCCGATGCCTCTTTTTTTCACCGTAACTATTTAACCGAAATATGTAGCTCTTTAATTTTTCACTACATTTGCTTCACTGTAACATCAATCATATTATTAATTAGATGCAAGGGTAAAGGCTTGCATACATTCTCGTATTGCATATACATACTTAGCGTATGAATGTTTCGTGTAGGGATATCGATCCTCGAAGCGTAGACATTAATTTACAAAGTACTATGCACATGAAATGGTTAAGATGCAACAAAAATCGAAAATTAATTTATAACAAGTAAATATTGAACATTGCTTCATGATTGAAAAATTGTTTTAATCACCTGTAACTGCGGTTGACAACATTTCACGAAAATACGAGAATGGAACTTTAAACAGTAGGGTTAGAAATTCAAAAGTAGTGAGAATTGGCTGCTAAGAATTAATTCGCCCTTATGAGCAGAGACAAATATTACTTTAACTTTACTCTTCTAAGGACCACGGGTAGCTTGCGCGTAATCGATTCAAACTCGACCCAGGAACTTTAGGGTGCACCCCTGACAGCCTTCCGTACGGCAGGACTGCATATCCATGCAGAAAAAGAAGCTCGACTAAAGTCTCGGCAAACGGTAGATGCAACCGGTGATAGTTGTTATGCCAAATTTTGGCATACTAATGGACATTTTTTCTATTCATTTCATTCATTCATGATAATTTCTTTGACAAATATTCCTATATTTTTAGTAAAAAAACATGCTCTTTTACAGTTATAGTGAAATTAATAGATGGTTTAAGTTGCCAGCTAAAATAAGACAATGCTAGAAAATACCAAAAAGGAAATTATTCAAACAGAGCAGAATTATAAACTTAATCCACTCAGAAGCAACGAAACAAACGGAAACCAACGAAAGCAAAAATTATTGTGAACAAATAAGAGCGCACCTTGAGCCCAGAGAGTGAGCGAGGAAGAGAATTTCTTTTTCTATAGACAAATACGCAATCGTGCGATGAGCAAAGAAAGGAGCAAAGAAAAAAAATCATACAAAAAATGTGGGACACACCCTGGTTCGATAAGACGCCAGACGTGAAGTAACGGAACAATTCTTTACCAAGGACCGACATGGCAAAATCATACATAGGATACAAAATGAAACAGATACCAAAGGGAGAAACGAACAATCAGCTCACCATCCGCAAGATACACCCTTCGGGTAAGTTCCAACAGTTTAGCTTCGGTTTTTCCGTACCCCAACTCGGAACTTGCATGGATATCGCGGACGCAAGCCACAATCTGTACAACCAATAGCACACTAAAGCTAGTATGTAGTAGCTTATGTTACTTCAATCGAATAAAGCTAACAGTGCAACAGCAGCTCCAAGATAATCGTTATGTGCCATAGAAACGCAAGAGATTTACATAGGAATGCATTCATTATTTGATGCAATACGAGAAAAATTACATCTATGCTTTAAATTAAAACAAAACCAAGCTTGAGTTATGATTGAATCCGAAAGCTTACTGAGGGATGCTAATGATACACCGTTATTCGATAAAATAGCTATAAAATTACTAGCGATAAAATTACTTAAATAAGCAAACATCTTTTTCTTGCAATTAATCAAAACAATTATTTTTGATGAAGCGCATGCATGTGTGAACGTTCATACAAAATTAAATGTATACGGACTACTAAAGTTTTGTTACTATCCTTTACACTTGTTATCCGATTATAGAATTATAGCCGGAACAAACACGTTTATTTCCCATTAACAAGTTGATGAACCGACCGCACCGACTATGAATGTGCGGAATCCAAAACTTTTCAAACCACACAACAGCACAGCACATCACAATGAAATCGTAGAATAGGAGAAGACATATTCTGTATCACGAATAATGCAGATTCGAATGCTTGAAATCTTGGTATTAAATTAGTAAGAGAAATAAAACAGATAAACTCATGTATACCAATAGTGATGGTTTCACTTCATTTCACAGGAGCTTTCTTTTTCCCAAACACCCAAATGACCTTCGCTGGTGTAGAACATCGTTTCTGATGAACGTTCTCGTATCACTTGATAACACATTTCGTTTGACACACTTTTAACGTAAGACACAAGACCATTTTGGCTGCCGTTAATTGCAAATCTTCACAGTGGATTCTGTCACAACGTGGCTCATGCGGGAAGCTGAGGGCAAAATTCAACTTGCTTCTTTCTATGTATTATGTGCCGCATCAAAATTCTCTATGGCGCTAGAGCAGTAATTTTAACCCGTTTGCGAATAAGGTAAATCCAGGACCGTCAAATTTTCGGGACGAAGTTAAACGCACTCATCGGATGCGATGCGTTTTCTTGCCCACGGCCTTGTTCTGCTCTACCTTTGCGTTTTGGACGTTCGCGGCCGCACAGGCAAGACGGACAGAGCGATGGGGTTCGATGGTGACGACAACGGCGATGACGATGGCACTGCCAGCAGAGGCTGTCGCGAGGATGATGATGATGAGATTCTTGATAATGTCTTTACGGTGGCTTTGGTTTGAAATTGTACCGATGTAAAACTAACAAATCGTCCGGTAGATGGTAGCATCCCGGAAGAACACAAATAAGCACCAGGAAAAACTCTTTACCGTATGGAATTCAACGCTTTATGCGGGAGCCCTACAGAACTGGTGCTGCACACGCGACAGCGGCCATTTTCTTTTCGTGAGAAACATATTCAGCCGCGAAATACACACTCTCTCGACTCACATTCAACTACACTACTACCAGCAGACACATTCACGTATTCGTTTACTCACACTATTACGTGCGTTGCCCTGCTATTCTGCGTATTCAAGTATTCAGCTCGTCACATGCCTAATACGCACAAAAAACGATGCTGCTTATTCCTACTGTATCGTACATTCTGTAGCTCTTCATTCGTTCAAACGAACCAGTTTCTATTTGACAGTACGTTCTCATTCGCACTACAACTGACTCTCTCTCTCTCTGCCTAACGATGCAACCGCCAACTTCATAAACGTTGCCAGTCTCTGACTAACACATCTACATTTCTGCTCTATAATACGTGCTTGGTTTGATGGTGGTGGTAATACTGGGGGCAATAAACGTTTCTGCTGCAGATGTACTGCTAATAATGGTACGCTTTTTTAACTATCTAAAACCCTATTTAAGTTATCAAAAAGCACTCACTAATTAGGAATTACATGCGCAACTTTATCCTATTAAAAGTGATTTGAAATAGTCGTTAGCAAGTATGTATCTAAACTCTGCCATGCACCGAATATGGGAACACTCAACGTCAGTGCAGCGTAAACGTCTACAATGCGAAATGGCTGATATTATGCCACATAATAAAACATGAAACCCAGCACTACTCCTCTCACAAACAGCACGTATGCCAATGCTACGTTTTGCTGCTAGTTCTACGGGTTAATGAAATAACAAAGCAAAAAAACTTCACCACTTTACCATGCCTGGTGCTCCAACTCATGTGAACAGGATTTTTTTGCTCACAAAATCAGGTACAATCCATGATTCGCCGCCCTGTTTGTTTTGCGGTTCATATCAGGTTTAGCATATCAGATGTGTATTGAACATTGACATATAAACTAACTAGGGCCCAGACAGACAATGATTTATTTTGGATTAAATTTATTTTTATCTTGAAGTATTTCAACAGTCTACGAAGTGCATTGTTTGCATTATAATACGCTTATTGCCACCCGGTCTTAGTCATAGAACGCACATAGTTCAACCTATGTTTTACGTTACCGCAAAATAGGTACCCAACGCAGGAACAAGCCGAGCGGGTGGTGGGTAAATGGCAGCAGGACAACTTTAATCAGCTTTAAGATCGATCTCAGTTGTTTCGGCTCCTCACACACACCCAAACTCGTCGGTTTCATCACCCGACGTCGCCAATGTCGCTATTTTTTGCTGGTCAAATCGTTTTTATTCGTTTCGCCGCAGCAGTCGACAAACATTCTTACTGTTTTCCTTGTCTAGCATACTTTTCCAATATGTGTATTGTTCCATTACATGAAAATGACAAGCGCTAGTGCATGACGACAGAAGCACTGCTCACTCCATTCGTTTCCTATCGCATAGCGTTTACTGCCCTTGATGCCTTACACTTCTAGTTTGTGTTTTCCACTAGGGACTCTCTTCAAGCCAGGAAGCACAGAATAATCTACACCGACCACCGCGTGACCTTTTATTATCGCTTCTGCACTACTTACTCACACGCGCTTCGCTCATTTTACACCAAGCCCTTCACCATTTCTTTGTTTTTTTTTTTCGTTTCTTTTTATATATTTCTCCTACGCCTTGCATGTATACACACTCACTTACACGTACACGTTAGGAAAGTTTTCGCATTTTTTTAGTCACCTGTATTATTTAAGAAATCTCTTAAATTAATTGAAATTGAGGTTTTACATCCTGCGTCGCAAAAACTTTAATTCACGTATTCTATAGTTAGCTTGCAACCTGCTAAATGAAATGCCTCCATTTGATTTCAATAATAAGGACAGGTTGACCTTCAGATAGAAAGAGCATATTTTATCATTGAAGCAAGAAGAATGTTTTATCATTTGTGTGACCTAACATTGACATTTTTTCCTACTTAAGTCGTTTGCGCATAATTTCACATTACCATCATACTTCTAGCGGGCGGAAAAGCTACAGAATTAAATTAAATAACTCTGTATTTTTATATTTCAACAGCTAATCTCTTCTTACAATGGACAAACGGCACTCTTTTAAGTAGGTACGCCATGTGAGCAGAATGTCGATCAAAGTTGGTTACGGTGACATAATATCAGATTTCTAAACGTGTGCTTTCTTTTGGCAAACGGTGTGAATAATTCCATCTAACTGCAGTAAAAGATAACAGACAAAAGTATCATCGTCCTGAAAGGCAATGAATAGCAAGCTGTTGGGTAGATCGTTTATTAAAACCAGCCATGGAGCTACACGCATGCATATGATTCAGCAAAGGTTCGATGCGTATATATGTATTTATAGAAAGATAATTGGTCCCGTTTGCTATATTCTTTAATCTTCATTCATTGCACACCGCCTGTAGAAGTGTGTCGGTGAAGCAACAGCAAGTAACAACAAACAATGTAATGAAAGTCACCAAAGGAAGGAATTGCTCAAGATATCTGATCATTTTTTCTTTCTCGCACGTAAGACAGATGCTCCACGGTTACATCGGGAAGATGCCATACCGTCATAAAAGTCACATTAAAAAGCAGCTAAAATTCGCTGACTTCCTATTTGGGTGTTCCATTTGGGAAGGATAGTTCTTCTTTGTTTATATCACATCCCATCGTCTCGTTTTCAGCCTTTTGGAAATAGTATTTAATGCCTGCATAGTTATGAAAAGAAGCAAAAAAAATATATTCATTCTCTCTCGACTGCCCAGTATTTTTGTTCGTTGGCAATTTTTACAGAACGCTCCAGACGTTACCCACGAACGGTTCGGAGCAGGGCACGATAAGGCAGGGTAATGGTTGCTCGACCAAGAGCCGTTGTAAAATCCCGTGTGCGAGAAAAACAAACCTAGGATAAAGCGAGAAGGCAAAGCGAGAAAAATAGAAACTGCTGAAAAGAAGTAACAGAAAACCCATAAATGCTGAAAAGAAACAGCAGTTTTAATTTCATGGATCGGAATGTGATAGCTATATGGCGGTTGTTATTGATGCGATAGAAAGAGAGCTGCCTCTACAAAAAGACAAGACAAAATGTGGTAAACGAAAAATCACGGCAACGTCGCAATCACCTCGGGGAAGTATGAGTATTTTATTCTTTTTTTACCTGCTTTTTGTCTTTGTCATTTTACCGTCAACATCATGCTTGACAAAAAAAAAATATCTATATATTTATTCAAAAGAGCCAGATGAAGCGGCACACCAGCAAAGGTGCAACAGAGAATTGGCATTAGCTATTGCATTCAAAAATAAGAACGGTATTTGGTTTCACCTTACTTTTCTGGCTATTTTATGAATTCGGAATCTGTATTTAACACTTTTGGGAAAAATCTTTGAAAAAAAAAATGGTTTGCATCTCGTGGATGATATTTTGGTTCGGCACGGTATTACAATTATTTGCTCACCCCGTGTTGAAAACATGCCAAAGTTAAATTCTTAAACTTGACCCTTTAACAACCCGCCCATTTCAAGAATATAAATATTCTTCCGTGGAATTAGTGAGTATAATCGTTCATGCACGTAACTATGCGTTAGTAAGATAGAAATAATGAAGATATTGCAAACTGTATTGAATACATACACATGCATTGTCTCGGACACGGAACATGTTCAAGGTTCCTAGTACATTTAGTTTATACAAATTTTATAACTAACTATTCACTTCGAGATCAGTCCACTGTGTTTAGTTTTGACATTTATAGCTGGGTATCATAGAATTTTGAGAATAAATAAAGCTGGACCACTAGCAGGGTATTTGGAAGCAGTTCTCGAGCAATAGATTTCTTTGAAATTTTTTACAGCAATTTTCCCATGGTAGAAAATGTCATTGGAGCTCTAGAATTCTGAATAGCACTACGAGTTCATTGCGAAAGTACGACAAGCAATACATTTCATTGCTATATTTCCGTTTTTGACGAGCCCTGGAGTTTTTCTGAATTTAATCCACATATTGTACTCGAAGATTCGACAATTGTTTAATAAAATAATACTACATACTTACTGTGTAGCAAACATTTTTGATTGAATAGATACGAATATCAATTTCGATACTTTTTTTTAATATGCATCATATTTCATTTGTTCATATTATATTTTGTGTATATTGTTGAGCAGATCATACATGATTCGATTCCATCACAATTACACTTTCGATTTTTCTTTCAAACATTAAATGTGTTTCAAGTCATAGCTTTATTGCCTTTTCAACAATATATAGTATTTAACTACAAATTGAACTCATGTGTTACGTTCAAAGAGTTACCTACACAAAGTGGACTTTGTTGTAGAAGTCAAATTGCTATTAGTTACAACATTTGCTCACAAACCGACCTGAAGAAACGCAGTTTCATAGAAAATAACCTTGACTCCGCGGCGAAAAGGCGAATAGCGAATTCTCTCCCAAAATAGAGCTCTTCAACTGGTTCAACGACCTTCGATTAGATATTTTCATGTCAATATAATATATATGCATTAAATTTTATATATTCATATTAACATAACATAATATTATACTAATATATTGTAAAGTATTGTAGAGTTCCAATGTTTAGCGGTGAACAATTTAACGATGACGACGTCAGAAGCACGTCTTTCTTGTTCAAAGGCACACTCAAGAGTGTTCAGTTTATTCCTCGACGTTCGTTTGACAGTTTCTTAGCTGGTGGTGGACGCAGCCACTTATATGACAGGTGCATGGCAGTTGGTGGTCGCAGCCACCATCATGACAGACAACTTATAAGTACCTTATGATAACCAAGGTGTATAAAATAGAAGGTGAAGTCGTTTAGTGTAAAATGACATTCATGACTTGACATAACACTTCTGGGGTATTCACCAAGGTGTATAAATATAGAAGGTGATTTTATGTCGCTTTGGAGGGGGTGCCATATTTGAGAAGAGTTATGTCAAAAGCCCAATCCTTTTCCGATACCCGCCCCCCCTCCCCCCCCCTCCCGCTACCGCAACAACCTATATGAATACCACAGAAGTGTTATGTCAAGTCATGAAATGTCATTTTACACTGGACGACTTCCCCTTCTAATTTATACACCTTGGGTATTCACGAGGGTTTTGAGGGGGGGCATCGGAAAAGAATTGGGCGTTTGACGAAACTCTTCTCAAATATCCCAGCCAACCATTTTGACCAAGGTGGGTCCTAAGGGAGGTGAGCTCAAAGGCCTGGTCGTGGCAGCCATTTTGAAATTAATTTTTGACAATCGTTCCTGGTTTTGTTTACCTACAAAAGGATAACGACGCGTTAGCAAGCTGCTGGTTCCAGTTGATACGGTTACCGGAAGACTCTGCCCTCATTAGCCAAAACTTTACTGAGGACACAGTTCCATCTACGATGCATTGCAAAGTCATCTAGTAAATGAGGTTGGACGAGATGGTTAATGCGGTTAGGTCGTCCAAAGGCACATATGTTAACACTTTGTTGCTACAATGCTACACGAAACGTGTTAGTTAAAACGACAATATCTTCATTATATCTCATTTTTCCCCATTCCATGAGTTATTTTTGCAAAAAAACAGCTGAACAGGATAAATACGGCATTCTTACGCTATCGGAAAGAACTTTGGAAACAACAACTGGCAAATTGTAAGCATAAATAAAGCCCGGAACGATTGTCAAATTTTTCCTTTATTTTTCTAAAAAAATCAAGGTGATTTGTTCGGAATGAACCCACCTGGATAGTAATCACTTTGATTTTGACAGCGTCCGGAACAACATGGTGTGCGAGAGTGAGTTCAACGCGACTGAATCACAACCTTTCCTTTTCACACTGCCCTCGTTCAGAAGAACTGACGATCGGTATGCCGGACGGTGAGAATGTCAAACGAATGATTGTGAGATTGTGTTGGTTAACAACAATTTTTTTTCGATCAAAACAGAACAGACCAGGCTATTTTTATGAGCTAGAAAAATATTAAGTGTCCAAATTGTTTAATAATATCTTGAAGAACTTTTTCCAACCGGCATCGACGTATGGGAAGTTTTATTTAAGATAATCTATATGATAAGTACTCGTGCTGAATGGTAGCTACTTCTGGACACAGGAACCGGTAAGTTTGGCAACCGGCGCCGTCATCGATGGAAGTGATCAACAGCCAGTGCAAATAGTACGATCCTTGTTGGCTTTTGTTGTAATGCCTATTAATATATTATTCCTCGTTGATTGCTTTCAGTTAACGGACATTGTCACGGGAACGTACGTTTTCAAGCTGACGGTCTACGATGGGCAAAGACTATTGGCAAGCGATACGGTTAGTATCATTGTCCGTCCTGATCCCTTGTTGATGAATATGGCATATATGGCACCCCTTCCAAAGCGACATAAAGTCACCTTCTATATTTATACACCTTGAAAAGAAGCCCGGAGTATTACATTAGACCATGTTGATAACGGTCGGACGTTACTCGGGGTCAACACTACAGCGCGACGTCCCGTCACAAAACGCGACGTCGCCTGACAGGCGCCCGAACTCCATACAAAAAAAATGTCGCACAAATCGCGCTAGTGTAGAAACAACGAAAAACGCGACATCACGCTAGCTCTTGTCAAATGTCAATTCGAAACGTAGACAAACCGACCGGACAAAACGTAAACAAACCGAAACACAAACGCGAACAAAACGAGCAATATTCTCCACGAAACATCGGATTTTTCGTTGTACTACTTATTTCTAGCCTTCACAAATGTAATTCAGTTATGAAACTCAGTTTTAATTGATATTTTTACCAAAGTTTTTTCGGGTGCCGAAACGTAAACAAACTGCTCTTCAACAAGTAGGAGATGACGGAGTAATATATACTTCCTACGTTGGGGCAAGATATCGTCGTTGTATGTTTAAGTTTGTTTTCTCAGTGAATTTCAAATGTAGAAGCGCCAAACTCACTCAGGGTGCATAAAATACGTAGCTAAACAAATATCATGCATTACTACGTCAAAATTCAACAAAAAAATTTAACCGAGTTTGCGCCCCAATGTGATACATATTTCCACATACTCCCCTACCTCTGTCGCACTTGGCTTGCGCGATTGTTCTGCCGAAACTGGGCTACTTTAGAAACGGGACGTCGCGCTGCAGTGTGGACCCCGAGTTACGTTTTAGTTTGTTTACGTGATCTAAATTGGCGGCAGGTAAAAGTGGAATTGTGAATCATTATCAAATATAAAGTTTATGAATGGTGTTGTTGAGTTCCTCCTCCAAAATTTTGCGTAGAAGACTACTCGCATTTTGGTTTCTCTCCAACAACATCGGCCACATCTATATACGTTATATATATCTATATCCGACGTTGTTGTACAAGCGAATGAAACTTTTCCTGAAACGTTTCAATTAAGCAAATGCGTCCGTTCCCGCCAGGTCGTAGTTTTGCGTTTTTTAAACATAGCGGGAACGAAATCCGTTTTTTTTCATATGGAGTTTCCCGTCGTCCAGCGGGATTCCCGGGAATATTCGTGCGATTACTGCTGTGTCTAGCCGTTGCTTAAGGCGAATTCAATGTCAAATTTTCCCGATTCGGGCGCTGTGCTGTGTTTCTCTCGCAGAGTAATTGCTATGCAGGTGGGTTCATAACAAACAAAGTTCCTTTGTTTTTCTAATAAAATCAAGGCAATTTTTTAGGTATATTATACGTATACTTCATCATTTAGTGCAATTTAGCAAAAACATATCAGAGTATTTTTTTTTGCAGGGTCGTCATGGTCCTTCATCTCACCTACATTTTGGTTGCAGCAGGTCAAACCCGAGGTAGGCAGTCAGTTTTTTTATAAGGGGGTGTTGTGTTCAAATGTTCAGTTGTGTACTGTTCAATAGGAAATGGGGCAGAAAAGATGTTATGCTATCGTGGGAGTAATTTTTGAGAAGATCGTTTACAATAAGCAAGACCCATTAGGGCGTTACTGTTTTGTTTATTATTTATTACTCATAAAATACTGTACTAAATAATATTATTGAAGAAATATCCCTACGTTGTGTTTTCTCTTCTTTAAGTGACCTTTATTTTAACATAAAGATCGTAACTCACACTTATTACGTGGAGACAAGCTACGAACGTCCAACTTGTTAAGTGGAATCGCATACGGATATGTTCATTTAACGATCATTTAGTCCGGCGTCTAGCGTATTTTTTATGAATTGGATGCACTTTTCAATCGTTTCCGTTGGCAAAAATGATCGTTAAAATCAGAACAAATGATTGCTACTCATCTAGGCTAAATTTAAGATACTGGGTCTATGAAAATGGGAGGTACTTATGCGATTCAATCTATTGTTTTGTGTATAGTTGTTACTGTACTAATATTGTAATTCGACGAATTCCTCCAAACGCTCTCTAGCTGCATTATATTTTGCAACTAGCTCTGTTAAACTAACATTTTTGGACACTATATTTGCTTTATAAAAACCTTCATTCAATACATTTGGCTGGTGCTGCCGGACCACCTGATAACGTATTTTGACATTGCCAGATGCAATTGTTTCGTGACCGTAGCGGCTAAGCACACTGATATTCTTCTGTAAAACAAAATAAGTAATGGGTAATGCACAAGCTGAATGTTTCTAATGTTTACTTACCTTCCCGTAGAACGATGTTAAATCGATTTCTCGCCGATTACCAACCAAAAATTCTTCTAAACGGTCAAATGACATACTACAGTGGGTAAGTTTAATGACATTCAAAGTCACTTCGGATTTTGTAGGTCGTAGTTGTATTGAAAGATGACAAAAGCTGTAAATGAAGCACAATACCAATAAGTTGATTTTTTAAAGACACTATGTTGCTTTACGTACCCGAGATATTTTTCCCGCTGGCAGCTGTCGATAGCAATGACTTCGAAGAAAATACTCAAAATACTGTTATGCATTTCCTCGCACTCGCTCATTATCAGGAACAACTCATGGCAATGTCCAAATTGCCAATTACCGATATTGTTTTTTGAGCTGTGAGTACTTCCTAACAACGTAGCGTTTTCTTCCGTAGTTTTAACGTCAGTGGGTAATACTATCTGATAACGTACATGGATTTTATCGTACTTGAATTCTGAAGCACTAACGATTTCTAACAAGATTAGCAAATTTTGTTTTAAGTGTTTTGGCATAATGAAGCGTTCATCTCGAGCAAGGGGTAATGCATCTAAAGTTTTTTTCATGCTTGTAGCAACAACATGTGTTGGAATATTATGAGCCTCAAGGATGTTACCCTTAGCTGTGCATTTTTCAAGAGAATAGTGATACATTTGTAAATTCGAGCCTCGTACCTCATGATAATACGGATCTATGGACATTCGGTTGAAATCCGGATATACAAGTAGCATGCCTTCTTTAGGAAACCATTGAATGCTGAACATCAACACATCCTCCCCTAAGTCCGCCATCAGATACATAGATTGCTTATCAACAAGTAGAACGTCTGTTAAACGGTGTTGGGTTTGATTGTCAAGATCATCTGGAGAGAAATTGTCTCCTTCAACGTAAGTAAACAACATGCTCGGCATATTACTCTCCAGTTTAAAACGCTTGTAGTACAATTTTTGACGCTCCGTTTTGCAGTTTTCCTTAAATCCGTAGTATTTAATTTCATGTTGGCTGAATACTTTTTCCTGCCAATAAACAAGCCGACTCTCTTTAGAATTATTTTCTGGAATTTCTTCTTTGTTAAGATTCATGTTGAGTCCTTTCATGGTAGGTATATCAATTAGAGAATGGATTTTTTGAATGGTCAATCTAGAATTAGAAAATTGGAAATAAGCAAAACAGATAAATTGTTGAGTTGAATTTAGTTGTTTGAAAAAAAAATTACATACCTGAATTGTAATTTAGAAATAGGCGATCTTGTACGGTATACACCAGTTTTGAGTATATTGTTGCTTGCGAACATTTTAAACGCAACTACAATTGTAGCGCATATCAAATACCTCCTTTGTAATGTATCTTATAATTCATTTTGTTTATTCCAATGTTGCCATAGAGATGCACTGCAGCTCAACATTATGCCAGGCCATGTCGACACCCCGCTAGGCGATTTCGAGTACTTTCCTCCATCCGCAACCACCCCTGACCTATACTTTGGATGTTGTGTACAAGACTCGGTGCATGCTTTCTCCCTTACACGCCCAGGCTATTTTTTTTCTATCTTCCTCTTCTGTGTTATGAACGTACCGCTTCGATCCAACATGGTGTGTGAAACATGGTAGCCCGTGTCTGTACACTTGTGTGTTTCCTTGTGTAGGTACTAGAATTGCTCGACGATTCGGTGAAAATTTGACAAGTCCAAAGCGCCATTTGTAGTCAAGATCCCGCTAGGCGATTTCGAGTACTTTCCTCCATCCGCAACCACCCCTGACCTATACTTTGGATGTTGTGTACAAGACTCGATGCATGATTTCTCCCTTACACCTCCAGGCTATTTTTTGCTATCTTCCTCTTCTGTGTTATGAACGTACCGCCTAGCGGGGTTCTCGCCTAGCGGGGTGGTCCCGGTTGCACCGAACTCGTTCATGTCTGAGGTGGCAACGGTGATCGAGCATGAGATCAAGGAGCTTGCGGATACGGTGTAAAATGCGGTGGTGACGAATATCACCTCTTCGATCACTTCCGTCTACTCGTTGGCAGCAGACGGCGGTCATACAGGACGCGAACGGTTCGCTAACGCTCTGTTACGAGGATGCGGCCCGTCGTAAGAAAAACTCGTCGCTCAGCAGCAGCAGCAAGGAGAATGTTACCTCTCAATAATCGGGTAGGTCGGTAATGAAAGATGTTACTTTCACAAAGCGTAGTGGAAAGTTGGTTAGCAGCGCTGGAAACAGTCCCGAGTCGCCGGGTGTTTAGTACGCTGAAGAAAATGACGCAGACAATCTCTTGTGCCTTTGAATCGAGCAGGCAGTAAGCTAGGTCAGACTGCATCAGCTAAACCATGCTTCCTTCGTAGTTTGCGCTTGCATTCTCGAGATGGGTATTCAGGCTGCACAGATCGATCTTACTTGTCCTGCGGCACCAATAGAACGTAGCCCAGGAACATAGGAGCTCCTACGCTAAGTCGAACGTTTGTTCCCTTACTCGGGGTCCACACTACAGCGCGACGTCCCGTCACGGAACGCGACGTCGCCTGACAGGCGCCCGAACTCCATACAAAAAAAAAAATGTCGCACAAATCTCTTCTTCTTCTTCTTTCGCTATGCGAGTCGGGGTATATCCTCCTACGCTAAGTCGAACGTTTGTTCCCTTACTCGTAATCAGAGGCGTACCGACTCTGTCCGAACTCCTATGAAGGGGCTCGTCCTTTAGGACTGGCTATAAAAGCCATATGTCCACCCGCCGTCCACGGGAGGGATAATTCCTTCCGTTGTCAGGACACAAGAACTCGTGGTCCGCTTGATTGACTCAAACAGCACGAGATGTGCGGCAGCTAGGATTTGTCTGACCTGAGCTCCAGCTCGGCGTGACCACGCGGTCGTGCCGTAACCTTACTTTTCCGCTAACCCTTTCAGGAAACTTGTGCACTGCTAACCTCCGCTCTGATTCACTACCGAACTTCTGTGGTATATATGGGTTTTGAGGGGCGGGGGGGGGGGGGGGGGGGGGGGGGGGGTATCGGAGAAGGATTGAGCTTTTGACATAACACTTCTCAAATATGGCACCCCTGGCAAAGAGATATAAAGTCACCTTCTATATTTATGCACCTTGAAAAGTAGCCCGGATTTGCCAAATAACCAGCGCGCACGAACTTATGATGATGATGATGATGATGATGATGATGAGTCCTACCTCTTACCCCAACACAGGTTTGAGAATGGCGGAGTTATCATAAGATATTTGTTTAAACTTTAAAGCAAATCACGAAGTGGTGGGATCAAAGTGAACCTTCACGAAAAAGACCAGTCAGCTCTCTTTTCCTTGCGTACAGCGGTTAGCACAACTTCCATAAGACAGGAATCGTGGAACCGCTCTCCGGAGTGCACGGCCAAAAAATGCTCTCTCCTATTCATGTAGCCGGTATCTCCCTTATCCTACATATGGAGGGGAGTTACCACTTTCCAGGATTGGCAAATTAAGCAAACCTTATCCGTGAAACAGTTGGTCACGTCGAAAAAATCATCAATGGATGAATTCGAGGCGCCTGCCACGTGATTCCCTACTACCAATTTTGAATGAACTCAGGCCTATCCCCGTGGATCGGAGCGAGACGCAGCGACTGACTTATGCTCCGTCGCATTCGCGCTGCAGGGCCGACAATTTTCGACCCGCCCGCGAGCGTAACTTATATGAAGAGTGAGCAAAACTTGTATGAAGCCTGAGCACGCGTGGATACAAACAAGTGCGAAGCCCTCAAAGAGCGCAATTCGCTCCATACAATTACACGCTCTCCACCGTACGGCAGTGCAGAGAGTGTACGCGAAGACCCCGCGAGAGCCTTAAATGGCCTGCTCTTGGTTGAGGCCTACGCTAGCGATCGCTAACGATGCATGCAAACGCATCGTAGCTAGATATATATTGTACATTTAGCGCGCCATTCTCAAGCAAGAGCGCCGGTCTAGTGGTTAGCGTACACAGACCGGAGTTGGAGAGGTTGGGTTCGAATCCCGCTGTGTGCTCGAGGCATGAGAGTGTTGTAGAAGGCAGAAGAGAGAAGGGGGCCCATCAGGGCTCTCCTCTTTTTCGTTTTTGCCGGCTTTGCTCCGAATGAATTATCCCGGTTTAACTGGACGATCGTTGAGAGAACCGTTGACAAAACCGGGACCCATTTTGTATGGAGAAATGTTCATTTTGTGTTGGATGGGTTGCACAAGAGCGACTGATACACCCTACTACCAATTTTGAATGAACTCAGGCCTATCCCCGTGGATCGGAGCGAGACGCAGCGACTGACTTATGCTCCGTCGCATTCGCGCTGCAGGGCCGACAATTTTCGACCCGCCCGCGAGCGTAACTTATATGAAGAGTGAGCAAAACTTGTATGAAGCCTGAGCACGCGTGGATACAAACAAGTGCGAAGCCCTCAAAGAGCGCAATTCGCTCCATACAATTACACGCTCTCCACCGTACGGCAGTGCAGAGAGTGTACGCGAAGACCCCGCGAGAGCCTTAAATGGCCTGCTCTTGGTTGAGGCCTACGCTAGCGATCGCTAACGATGCATGCAAACGCATCGTAGCTAGATATATATTGTACATTTAGCGCGCCATTCTCAAGCAAGAGCGCCGGTCTAGTGGTTAGCGTACACAGACCGGAGTTGGAGAGGTTGGGTTCGAATCCCGCTGTGTGCTCGAGGCATGAGAGTGTTGTAGAAGGCAGAAGAGAGAAGGGGGCCCATCAGGGCTCTCCTCTTTTTCGTTTTTGCCGGCTTTGCTCCGAATGAATTATCCCGGTTTAACTGGACGATCGTTGAGAGAACCGTTGACAAAACCGGGACCCATTTTGTATGGAGAAATGTTCATTTTGTGTTGGATGGGCAGTTCCTACAGAAAGATCAACTTCAAATTTCTACTTTTACGCGCGCGTGTCTCAAAGATATGTTGTTCCATTTTTTTTTAATTTACATTAAAATTTGCAAAACAAAAATCTCATCATCATCATCTGTGAGATCGTGATGACAAGAGCGATGCTTACAAACATTAAATTTTCACAATAGACAACTACGAGACATTACACATTCTACAGGGTTCTACTTGACAACCTGCTTAACTGTCCGATCAATAACCGGGTACCCGGGTACCCATTTCAGTTTCCATGGGAGAATTTTGTAACTTTTCTTCCGAATCGTTTTACGCCACTTTAGATCCCCAGAAATGAAGGCTTTTTGCACCAAATTTGCAACACCGTGCATAGTACTTAATAACTCAATAATAGTTATAAGTGATTAAACAAAACTTCCTCCATACAATAACAGGGTACCCCCATCACATCACTTAGGTATGAATGCTAGGTTTATGGACAATAATATACCGTTTATCCGGGAATGCCTGTAATTTGTCTTCTGAATACATCAAACATAATACATTGTATTGTCTTTCAGGACTTTTAGCAATTTTAATTATAAACAATGCAGAAGTAGATAGAATATAGTTTTTATACTATAAAACATTTTATTCCACATATACGTATTCGCAAATAAAATTGTGCACTGCTCACATGTACTGCTTTATTGATTTGTTGTTTTCATAATATAATATAATATATAAGATGCAAATCAAGCGACTTTGAATAGATCTTTTGTAGTATATCTACCAAGCATACTGTCCATGGGGTCCACTCCAGCTTTTGACCAGTTATTCAATTATTTCTGTTTTTTTCTATTCTCCATCACCAATTTTCGCTTCCAGATGCATTGAGGATAGCATGATCACGGTTTTTTTTCTTTTTTGGCATGTAGCTGCACATGGTTAATTTTTCATTGAAGCCGATCAAAGTTAGATAATTCTTCACGTTGTTTCAAACCTATCATGGAAGGTGGTATAAATGGCTTATTTTTTCCAAAGTACCAACAATGGTTAGGGTCCAGGACAGTAAACATTTGGCTAATGGCAACGAAGTGAAAAAAAATCCATTGTTACGTTTCTGACCCTTTATAAGAAGCGACTAAATCCTTAACAATTCTCTTCCCAACGTTCTTTCCACGGCCAGCATTCGATTTCCCAGTGTAAATCTAGCCATTGAGAGGATACGAATTCACAGCGTCACAAATCCACCAGACTTTAATCCCATATTTGGCTGGTTTGTAAAGTATGTATTGCAGTGGCGTCTCGTCCACCTGAGCAACCTGTGCACTGCACAGTCATGAATCTTTAAAATGAATCACAAAATTATTTGTTTAGTTATTTTATTGTAATTTCCACCCGTAACAGTTGCGTTTAAAATCTACTGAACGCTTTACAACGTTGTGCTGGGCACTTCTGCTGGTGCACCGCTGCTACAAACGAGCATCTTTAATCAAATAAGAACAGTTCTCTTAACCACAGTCTCATAATACCATCCTCATTACGAACGGTCAAGAAGCGCTAGTTTTCTTATTAGCAAGAGACAAATCCAGTTGGAAAGTCGATCAGTTTGGTTTAAGGGTGGGCACTTCTGCCAGTGCACTAGCCAATCGTATATGTACACATTAGTTCTCTCGTGCATGTGTTGAATGCGTCCATGTGAAATTGTCAATGTATAGGTGCCTTTCTTGTGAACATTAGATTGTACCCAGGCCGGACCCGAGGTGAGTCTGATTTGCCAAATAAGAATTTGATTCACAGACATTGACTAACCGCGGATATATTTATCGAGTAGATATTGACGTGGAAGTAAATTTGGAAGAAAATAAAACTTTGGAATAAAATCGAAGAAACAAAAACGCAAATGTTGACAACAATTTAAAGCTAATTAAAAAATGTCTAGGTGCCTGCTTAGACATTTTTTAATTAGCTTGAAATTGTTGGCTATATTTGCTGGACTGGGCAATACTGCTGGTGCACACAGTTTTATTCGAAAGATTTTTCAATTTTTCAATTTATACATCAACATTGAGCAGGACATCGTAGATGAGCTGTTAAACTCTGAAGCTGAAAGATTGCAGAACTTAATAGACCATTCACGGTTCCTCAAACTATTCTTTCACTTAACATCCTGACCAAATTCGTCCTCGTGTTTCGTGTCGTTCTGGTTCTAATAAACCACGTTATATGTTTTACCTAAGAAGGTATTACTTTTTTTGAAAGTGCACAACCATTTCATTTTCTCACGAGACGCCACTGATGTATTGTGTAAACCTGGTTCGTCCACGGTACGGGAAAAGCTGCTCGCCGACTGCTAAGTACTCCGATGGTTCATAATTTTTTGCCAAATTACTATTTAGTATAGCCCATATATGGCGTATCGGAGCAACTTTGTCATCTTAAATGCGCTGGGCATGAGTATTCCCATCATCGAATCGGACAAAACGCATTATGATACTAAACTGATTGATCAATATTACTGCACGATATAGTGGATATGACCACGGCTTACACATATCTCCTGCACTATCGGTATTAGAGTAGTTGGCGCCAGATAGACTAATAGCCAGGAAAGCATACATTTCTTCCAAATCAATTGCTTTCCACTTCGATGGTTTCTTCCCGCATTCTTTTGGTTATACGCATCATAGGATGATCTAAGCCTTCTTGTTTGAATGGCGTATTATGTATCGATCATTTGTGGAGTGAAAAATAATTTGAATGTATCGAGAATGGATAGCATTCTAGTAATCTTCGAAGGTCTACTTTTTTGTGACACTCATCAGATTCTTCTGAATCAGAAACGAATTCTTCATTCACATACACTCTTTGTGATTCTCTCGTAAAATGTTAATTTTTATTAATATACGATCATCTTTTCAACTTTTGGAATGGGTAGGTGCCATCCACGAAAACTACTAGGAAATAGCGCCTTACCGTTTGGAGCTTGATGTAACAACATGCGTGGGTAGAACCAACAATCTGTTGTGCTTTAATTTTTAGCCGTTACTCAAAAAACACCTGTTTAACGGTTTGATGGATTACAAATTTGATCAACTTTTATTTTTCCCACCCATGTGATACTATCTAGTACTATAGCATTCTTAGCATTTAACATCAAATTCGATTGCCGGTTGAAAATCGACAATGCTTACACAAAAATCGCTCAACTTTGTAGCCCGCTTTTGGTGGGTACCCGGGTACCCGGTTATGAGACGAAGGGTGAAACTTTGGTTAGTGATCGGACGGTTAACGTACACGGCACACAAGCGCTTGAACTCGCGAACGTTTGCAGCCTCGGCAATCTCTCTTGGCATGCTGTTGTACCATTGTATACCTTTACAAAATAGTGAATTCCTGGCAAATACTGAAGAAAAGTTCGACGTCCTGGGATCATGAGCCCTACGAGTGTTGTACCGGTGAACGTCAGAACTAGAGATGAGTCCAAAGAGCGGGAACTATACGGATCGATCCCATCCTAGGCGTGAGCGACGGATCCCGATTCACCAAGCAGAGATCCGGCGGATCCGACGGATCGTCCGTCCAAGCCAAAATGCCGCCAAGTGAGATAGTTTTCTTTCATTCTCACCTCACAAACTCGTTCGTTGTCGTTCGTTGTATCACCCTAGGAGCAATCTCTCCATACTACCCCGCACCCGCGAAATGAGCTCCAGATCGCAGGGTCGACGAATGTACTGACGAAAGGGTCGATGATGCCCGCTTCGTCGACCTTTTTGAGAGCCTGTCGGGGAAATAAAAAAAAAATGGGTGTGTACGTTTCCGTACACTTGCCCCCTCTTTTTTCTTGCCAGTGGTGGAGTAGTACCTTCCTTACTACAACCACATATTATTCATCCATCCATCGCCATCGCCAACCATCGTTCTCGTCAGTCGATCGTCGATACTGGAGGAGGAATGATGTCCAATCCATGTCCGACGATCCAATCCATAATATTTATGTAAGATTGCAGAAACTCCACAGAAGGAAAGGATCTGACAATTCTACATGGAATTGAACCATGAACGATTGGTATAGTAGCCGGCCACGATACATTGAAAGCTATCGCGCGCAGCACAATCAGATCGAATTTTATCCATACAGTATTTGCAAGCAAACGTTTGGTTCACTTTCATCATCCACTTCATTCACACTTTCGTGGACAGCCTTCGAAGCCTAGCACTGGCTGGGCTATTGTTGGGTATGCCGCACATGCATGCCTGAAGCGCTGGCCCGGACGGCAGGCTTCTGCTGTAGGCAGGTAGGTTTTGTCAACCCCATTCTTTTATTAATCATTCCATTTTACACACGCTTTCGCAAGGGAGTGTGCGATTGCCTGCATTGTGGGTCTTAAAACTCTTGCACACCTTAGCAATGCCTGCCAAGGTAATACCAAAGCAATACTTGACAACCTCTGTTTTTCTGTCAGAATAGCTTACCTTGGCATTGCTCATGTGTGAAGTATCAGCGCAAGTTGTCGACAAGTTGGCGACGACAACATTGTTTTAAATTTCATTCTATACTCGTTTTTACATTAAAAATAAACAACACCAGTTGTGTTTGAATGCGAATGGTTGTTTACGCTTGGTATACTGGTTTGTTTACCATTTCTGTACTAGGTAATATTGAATTGTCAAACATTGGCGAGGTTGCAACCAAATTTTTTTGGTTGAGCAAGATTTGGTTGCAAACTTTTCCGACAGATGGCGATACCATAGAATCTGCATATTGGCAGTGAAAGTTGGCGCCAACATTGGCAATGTGTGCAAGACTTTTAGATTTTGGCGTGGTGGTGCGGGTGATTGAACAAAAGCGGGAGGTATTTAATTCGTACTTCTTTATTTTGATTTGTGGGTCTGTGGCGCCAAAGCGTATGACCAGGCACAATCTAAGCAACTCGATTCTATGGGGATAGTTGTATCGGTAGAAAACCGATCACAATGGGGAACTCCTTCCGCAGGAATTACGAGTGTGTTAGCCGAATGGATATGTTTTCTTTCACGCACGAACTTAGTTGAGGTGGCGCCAAGTCGATGCATACAATACCATCAATTTGATTGCACACTTTCATTGACAAATATGAAATCACTAGTCGTGCTAACATGAAAATCATGGTAGGCGCTGAATATATTAAACATTTTAGACATAGCGATGATCGGGCCGTTGCTCGCATATGCCGTACTTGTGTGTGGGACTCTGATGGTGTCTCTGGATCTCAGGGCCCTTTCCGGCGCAGAAATATTTAGTTTATCTAGTAGTGATGGTGCGCCAATTTCGTTATTTAAAAGTTTGGCTATAAACGTGGCTTGGGCCCCATTTCGCCTATAGGACGGGGGTTGCAAACCTAATAGTGAGCAACGATCACGATAGCATATCTGATTAGTAGGCCTGAACTATGGTGCGTAATAGAGAGCTAATTTAGTGAACCTAAGCTCAACTAACTCTAGTCTGTTTATCCAAACTGCGGAATATGGCGTCCAAGTGACAGAATTAAATTCTAATGTTGAGAGAACTAGGGAGGTATATAGAGCTTTTAGGCACATAGGGTCCTTTAAGTCATTAGCGTTTCTCATAATGAAGCCCAGTATACGATTTTCTTTGTCTATCACAGTTTTGTAGTGGTCATTAAATGTAAGTTTATAGTCAAGAATGGTGCCAAGGTCTCGAATTACGCTTTTACGGGCCAGCTGATAATTGTTCGATAACACCTTGAGGGTGTAAAAATTAAAATTGACATTTTATTCTATTTTAAAATCGATGTTGCTGAAATCAATCATACTTTGTCCAAAACTATTGTGAAACGTAGCTGTTAATCTATCTACAAATTTCTTGCATGTTGGGATGTTTTAAGTTTAATAATAACTAGCTTGACGCCCCGGCGTTGCTCGCCGAAGAAGAGGTTGAGAAAATATTTTCTAAGTTCGATTTAATTTAATAGTAACAATAACGGCATATTTAAAATGTTAGATATTTCATCAATTTCCCCGTGATGTGTAAACCTTGTTGTAGCTATAGTAGATACACCTTGACATTTGTTTACATGCTTGTTTTGTTTGTGTTAGTAAAACTGAGTTTAAATTGTAAAATTTGGATGATTTTTTCGAAAAATAGTGATCAAACAAACCTTCAACAACATCTGCAGTGCTTAAACTATATGTGTGAAAAGTTTCAGCTTTGACAGTTCAACATTTTTCGAGTTTTTAGTGTACATGGAACTCCATACATAAAAAAAAGCTAAAATATGTAGTAGATTCCAAGCTGATGTTTTGAAATGTGCAATGAATTTTTTAGGTGGAAAGAAGTCCGTTTGATTACTATAAACTTTACGAAACGAAGTTAAAAGATTTCAAAATTGCGGAAAAATTAAAATGGTGAATTATTGTTATGACTGTTTTATGACTCATATATTAATTCACCGTTCCAAATTTATACGTATGCAATAAAAATAATAGACCAATTTTCTTACAGAAAAACCACTACGGAAGATAGTTGAGTAAAGCTAATATTAAAGTTAACATTTGGGTAAAAGAGTAAATGAGGCCCCGGGCTAGATTCTCCTCTTCCTACTGGTTCACATTAAGCGCCTGAAGCTATGCAAAGCACGACGCATGCATACTTTTCAAATATTTGATCGCTAACGGTTCGCTTAAAAGAACATAACGGTTTAAACTAATCACGCAGTAGAGGTTGAATGCGGGTTAATATACTTTTACATGTTAAGTTACTATAAGTTACTAGTAACTAAACTATACCACACATGATGGACAGCATGAAACAATGAGTTTAGACGAAGAAATGATTTGGAAACGGCGGCGCGCCCGCAGCGAGCGAAGCGAGCGGACTGCGCTAGGTCTACTGAAAAAGAGAGTTTGTTATAGTTTTGAGAAATAAGGGGGGCCCGTGGGCCCCCCTCATACCGCACCCTTAGGTTGATTGCGTAGCCGAAATTAACGGTACACACTACGATTCAAATACTCGTAGGTTGAATTTAACGAACTAATGTATCACCAATTGCATACATTCAGTTTAAACGTCCACAAGAGGTGTAGCCACGATCGAAAACATGGCGGCCGGGGCCTCATTTACTCTTTTACCAACATTTGTTATTAAAACAAACTACATCAACACATTATCAATTATCATAGAATTTAAGCCTTTCATATTTTAAATATCTGTCAAGGTTTCAAATAAAAAGCTTGCCCCCGTTGGATTAACATAAACACATCACAACAGCTGATCAGCCGTACCATCAACGAATGAATACAACGGCGTGTTAGTGCATTTTTTTGCTCGAGGGATACCAAACCCGCAAAATTATATGAATTGGGTGACAAATATGGATCAAAGCGCAGAACAGAGAAGGCAACGTTTTGTGTTTCGATCGAATCGATCGACGATGAGGTGCCCACGTAAATCAATGGACCAGCGGGGTACAACGCAAGGGAAGTGGCGTTGGAAATGCAAGGAAAGAACTCCCAAACGTACAGACCGAGCACCTTTTGCGGTCACATTTTGTATGTATGGGAGTCACCAATACAACCAAAAGAAACTGGCCAAGCGCTTCGCCGACCAACAGCTCATCGTGAGTTATTTTGGGTGATCAATACACTAAAAACAACAAAGATCGAGTGATTTCGAGGGATTTTGAGCGGGTTTGAGTGGATTTCTCGCATTTTGTATGGCCGAATGTTCCTAGGGGCGTTGGCCATATGAATTCGCTCCACGAGAGGTTTAAATGCCTCCGCCTTGGTCGAGCTCAAACAGATGTGCACTTGTAAGTGCGCAAAACGATAGGAAGTTTAAATGCCCCGCTTTGGTTGAGCACGCACTCTGCCACGCGAGAACAACCCGCAATGCTCGGAGCGTAATAGGACGAGCACCGCTGGTTGCGAAGCTAGCGAGCGCGAACGATGATTTCCCATACAGTCCATACAAACGACTACGCAGTAGATATACAGCCGCTACCGGCCAGCTCTGTCGTACGCTCCTCGAACTCTACTGCCATTACGACGGTCTTTGATTTTTTATATGTTTGATACCAAAACTATACACCTTTGACTTCGATGCTCTTTAAACCTTCGCCAGTTGTTTAGCTTGGTTTAGTCACCTTGTTCAGCAACGAACAAGACGAGCGAATCGGAGCGAAAGCTGAACGTATTGGCACAGAAGCCAACGATCGGGCTTACAAGACAAAGTTCGAGGAGCGTACGACAGAGCTGGCCGGTAGCGGCTGTATATTGGGCTTTTAGCACACCGTTTTCAACAAAGAGCGACGGTCTTGCGGTAGGTGAGCATAGACCAGAGTGGAAACAACGCGGTTCAAGTCCACGTAACAGCTCGAGACATGAGAATGTGTAGAAGGAATTCCTGTGAATGAGTAGAAGGCATAGCTATGCCTGTGGGACGTTTGGTACTATTCTCGCTGACTTTGGAAGGGGAACCTGTTGGCGATCCGTCCGCGATCCGTACGGATCCGCCATGTATTCAAAAGCATGGGGGGACCTGGACGATTCGTTCCCGATCCGTCCACGATCGCTCATACATTCAAAAGTCTGGGTGACACCCATGCCTGGAGAACCTTTTGTCTCTTTGCTCACCATTCTAGTCAACCTTGGGGAACCGGTGAGGTATTCCTTTCTTTCTTCTATCCTGGTTTGTTATTCAAAATTTATTTACGTCTCCCGCTCTTTAATTGACCTTGCTTTTAAAGCTCACCTATATCTTTAATGTTTCAGCCCAAGTTCATTCATTGACCAATTCGCACGTTATTTTACGGTTATATCGGTCAATCGTTTTGCGTGTGGCCGCTTTAACCACTGTTGAAACATTTTACTGGCCACCAGCGAAGGGGGCAAAGCTACCGGAAAGTGATATGAATGAGTGGAAATAGTCCATCGAAATTTAGAAATGATTTTAAACTATTTTTGTCATTCGTTTTTAGATCGAATACTATTTTTTTTATTTATTTAAGAACATGTCGGCTTCACTGCCTACTTCATTAATACAATTTTTTTTATTTGATTTTAATTATACTGTACAAAAAGAATTTCCGACATTTTTTTCGGTAATAATCTGGATCGCTTGTCCGTATAAATTTGGCCTCCTTTTGAGAACACCCGCTCGCATGACACTGACGTAGCTGGCACACAAAATTCTTTTTTTACTATTTGATATAATGCCGGGAACGGTGTTTCATTCTTGTGCCACCATTTTAAGGGATCTTCAGACAACTCTATGTATTCTGTTTTGAGGTAATCTTCTAATTCCAGTCTTGCTGTTTCTTCTGGCCTAGAATTTTCTTTTTCTTTTCTGATGCTTGTAGCAAAATCCTTAAAAAGGCAATGAGAATAACACTCTTCATTAGTAGAGGTTGGTTTAGTAGGTTTTGACTTATTTTTTAACGTTATTAGAATAGCGAGAATCGAATCGTAAGTTTCCTGAAATCTTTATGGTTCGTTTTCAAAACTATGGGCTTTCATTCTTGGATCTAAAAACATAGCTTGATTAACCATACTACTCTCAACAAATGGCTTACACCTTTCTGACAGTTCTTTAATTAATGAAGCAATCAGTATTTTTATTGAATCTTGCAGTGATTCATCCTGCAAAAATTGCTCTGTTTTTTTGTAAGTATGTTAACTAAAAGGCCCATTTGTGAAAGAGAAACTGTCTTATCTACTGATACTACTTTTGTCGCATGATCGAAATTAGTAAGCACTTTTATAGCTTGCTCTATTACGATCCAATCTTTTGTAGATAAATTATTGTTGACTTTCATACTATCTATGCATGATAAAATTGGAATTTTGTTCTTATGAAATCGCTCTATCATATCAAATGTGGAATTCCACCTCGTTACCACATCCTGTGTTAATTTTAACATTGCAAAATTTAGACTTTCTTGGGCCTGAACAAGCTTTGTAGCTGCCGTACTACTCTTTTTGAAGAACATTGCAATTTGTTTTATATCATCTACTGTGGATTTGATAGATTTTTGAACCGACTTTTGCGCAATTAGGTTCAGTGTGTGCGCAAAACAAGGCAAATGATTTAGACGCATCTCGCTTACTGCCGCTTTTATATTCGCTGCGTTATCTGTTACAACAGCAGCTACTTTGTTACCTAGTTCATATTTGTCTAAAACAGCTTTCAACCATTCTGATATATTCTGACCACTATGTTGCTCAGCAAACTCTGAACACTCCAACAAATAAGAACACAATTTAAATTGTTCATCAACAAAGTGAACCGTTACCGCAAAAAAGCTCTTATTGTTGGAATTCGTCCAACCATCTGATGTTACACCTTTTACCACTGTTTAGCGCGATGGCCAAGGCCTTTAGTGACACCGTCCAAAACATTAATACGATCGCCGGAGCTATTAAGACAGCGCGAGCACCGTTTAGCAACTCCATCCAAAGCATTAAGAAGATGACAGACCCTTCTAAGATAATGGGAGCACCCTTTGCGCGTTGACCGCACCTATTCGACCGTTCGCCGCACCTTTTAGCGGCAGTCATTTTTCCGAGCCTTTTGTGCTTTTGTTCAAAGAGTCGATTGTAGAGGTGGATGCTTCATTTCGTGGTTTGAATTTTCCGTTACGTATCAATTTTTTCGAATATTTTTGGTTTGGCTGGCTTGAAATGTCTCGGGAAATTCTTTCTGAAAATTGTAAATGAAAATATTAATTTCCATAAAGAGCTTTAATATTTATTTTCATAAAGATCGCTTTTTCAAAACCATTCTTATTTACATTTGTACATTGTGTTTGGTGCATATTTAATCCCTAATTGCTTCCTTTCTGAGGCATTTTGTGATATATGACCACATATTGCACACATAGCCTGCTCAATCAGATGGAGTAATTAACGAAGCTGCTCCTGCGATGGCGTTCATCAGCTCCGCTTCATTCTGAGGATTGGACCGTCGAATAATTTGCTTCCACTGACAAATTCTCAATCGGGTTGAGGAATGGCGAGTACGGACGAAGGAATAACAGCTCATGTCCGCCTTTTTGCAACATACTCTAGGCTAGACCCATCCAGGCTACACAACATACTGGATAATGTTCCGGCAGATGCTATATCCTTCTCCTGCCAAAACATCAACATATCAGTTGAGTCGGTTTTAGCAGCAATAAAAAGCCTAAAACCTTCGTCGAATCCTGGTCCTGATGGACTTCCCGCTGATATCATGAAGCAGTGTGGCGAAGCGTTTGCCGTCCCTCTAGCGCGAATCTTTAAGCTCTCGCTCGATCAGCAAATCTTCCCGACGGCGTGGAAATCATCACGGATGGTCCCAATCCACAACAAGGATGATAAATGTCGGGTTGAGAATTATCGCGGCATCACATCATTCTGTGCTTCCTCTAAGGTGTTTGAAATCATTGTCTACAATGAACTCATGAACTGCTGTCGCCATATCATCAGTGTTAAACAACACGGATTCTTCCCGAAAAGATCCGTCACTACTAACTTGCTAGAATTTATCTCTACTATTCACACCTCGTTCGCTAAAGGTCATCAAATCGATGCCATTTACACTGATCTCAAATCCGCTTTTGATCGTGTCGACATTCAAATCCTATTAGCAAAACTCCAGCGTCTTGGCTTTTCCGCCTGTATTACTCAATGGTTTGAATCGTACCTTACGAATCGCTTCTATCACGTGAAGTTTGACAATGCGGTCTCCAGGACGTTCGGGAGTACCTCAGGAGTGCCACAAGGTAGCAACCTAGGCCTGCTGCTATTTTCCTTATTTATCAACGACTTAACTTCTGTGATACCTGAGGAGGCCTGCCTAATGTATGCCGACGACGTTCGTCTGTTCTTACCTGTTTCATCATTAGTTGATTGCCGTAGACTTCAAGCCATCTGTGATAACTTTTCTAATTGGTGCGCTCTTAACAACCTATGCATATCCGTAGATAAATGTTGTGTCATTACGTTCCATAGGACGGATAGGTTTATTGAATTTCCTTATATGCTATCAAGTCAGTTAATTCAGCGTCACAGCAATGTACGTGACTTAGGAGTTATGCTAGACAGCAAACTTAATTTTAACCTCCACTTGAAACAAATTATAGCTCAAGCTTTGGGAATGCTAGGTTTTATTTGTAAATTGTCCAAAGATTTCAACGACCCGACATGCCTGAAGGCTCTCTATGTTTGCCACGTCCGCTCTATTCTTGAGTCTAACAGCATCT
Source organism: Anopheles coustani (assembly GCF_943734705.1). Classification (NCBI taxonomy): domain Eukaryota; kingdom Metazoa; phylum Arthropoda; class Insecta; order Diptera; family Culicidae; genus Anopheles; species Anopheles coustani. The sequence continues at coordinate 47,001,413 of NC_071289.1, read as the reverse complement.
TATGGTGCCCCTATACGAACCTGTGGATCGAAAAACTTGAAGCTGTACAACGTCGATTTACACGATTTGCACTGTATTCTTTTTCACGTAATGTTTCGTTCAACTGGTTTCAAACTCACCCATGGTGTTAAACGCACTTAACGAAGGAAGACAGATGGGAAAATGTCTTGATCTTGGCAACAAGAAAACGGAAAAGATTCTCGGGCTTTGGTGGGATACAAAAGACGACTGTTTCACATTTAAACAATCACCGAAGCTCGAACAAAAGATTGCAGCGACCGGAGACATTCCCACAAAGAAACAAATACTGGGCATACTAATGTCCATATTCGATCCGCTGGGTTTCTTAGCTCACTTTCTCATGCGATTAAAAACTCTGATACAAGAAGTTTGGCGAACGAAAACCGGATGGGACTAACCAATCCCTCAACAGCTAAACGAAATATGGAAGCAGTGGGTACGATTACTCCCACAACTAGCTGAAGTTAAAATTCCGAGATGCTACAGCAAACACCTGGGAAGTAGTTATGTAGAAATGCATACGTTCGTTGATGCAAGCGAAGCCGGGTTCGCAGCCATCAGCTACCTACGAATAATCAAAGGAAACTTTATGGAGTGCAGCTTTGCGGCAGCCAAAACAAAGGTCGCCCCATTGAAGTTCCTCTCCATACCGCGGTCGGAACTACAAGCCGCGGTGGTTGGCGTAAGGATAGCAAACACCGTTAGAACGTCATTATCCACCGCAGTACAAAGGCGTTTCTTCTGGTCCGACTCCAAGGATGTTCTCTGCTGGATAGGCTCAGACCACAGAAAATACAATCAGTTTGTGGCATGCCGCGTCAACGAGATACTTGAATCAACGGAGATAGACGAATGGAGATGGGTACCCACGAATGAAAACGTTGCGGACGACGGCACCAAGTGGGCTAAAGAACCGGTATTTGACTCAACGTCCCGTTGGTGGCGTGGACCGGAATTTCTGTGGAGTAACGCGGATAAGTGGCCCAAACAGCAGGAACGCGCGGAAATGGCGATTACCACCAACGAACTTAGAGTCCAGGTGAACTACCACAAGTCAACTCTCCCGCCACTAATCGACCCCTCACTCTTTTCAGAATGGACCAAGCTGGTGCGGCACACTGCGCTGGTCATTCGATTCGTAAAAAATCTGAAACGAAAGATGAAGGGAGAACGACTTGAACTGGCGACACTAACTGGAGATGAACTAAACGAAGGAGAAACTCACCTGTACAAGACAGCTCAACAGGCAAAGTACGGTAAAGAAATCTTCGTACTTGTCGTGGAGTAATAATTGTAAGACACACTGTAACTCACTGAATTAGTTCCTAAGTTAGTTTCGTTAAGCTAGATAGGGAGTACCCGAGCGGGGCACTCACGTTAGGATATTATTTAAGTGCGCATACGGTGGGTTTCCGGTCTCTTTGGCTCTTTGCCTCTTGGCCAATAAGGCTCGTTCACGTTGTTGTACGTTAAAAAGCACAATTTGTAACAAACATAACATGGCGATCCAGCCAGGAGCCCTTTTATCAGTTGAGGAACCGCACCGCTGCTAAACCAAAAAGAAAAAAAAAAGGATACCAGGAGAAGAGGCAAGTGTTGTAAAAAGCGCGCGCTGAGACGAAGTGATCCGGATGCACCGTAACCGATGAAGAGGATTGAAGACCACACCAACGCGCCGAGTAATACTATCGCGCATTGTAATCAAGCTGAACCACGATCCTGTTAAACCGCTGCTGAGAAGGAGCAAACCATCGCATCGACCGTCGCCATCGCGAGTCCAGAGCCACAGATCGGAAGAAGAAGAAAGTGCAAGCCGCACCCCACGCATAGCGTCATCATCAAGCTGAGTACGCAGATCCAGCAGCCCTACTACAAAAAAAAAAGGTACGTGAAACCCACCATACACTGATAAATGCGCAAAGAAAGAAACATAAACCGAAAAAACGTGTGTGAAATGAAAGCTAGATAGGAATTAGTTTGTAAGCGTGAAATTTTTTTTTTAATTTACTGACAGTGAAAATTTTTAAATTGTGTGTCAAATCAAGTGATAGTGAAACGGAATAGTATTACCTCAAAAAAAAAAAAAAAAAAAAAATTTAGAATAAAGGCAAAAATCAAGCATCATTCTTGGCCGTGTGTACCCGTGTATTGTGTTTGATAGTGCGTTGATCCCTCGTGTGCGCATCGATAAATAATACTCTCGCGCGACCATAATCGGTCGACCGGTCATTTGCTTTCTTTTTTTTAAGTGTCGCTTAAACGTGCAATATTCAGTACAAATAATTCTCAAGTAAAAAAAAAAAAAAAGGTTCCATCTATTCGTACATTTACATACATACATACTAAAAAAAAAAAAAAAAAAAAAAAAAATTTATTACCACATTCGTTGAAAAAGATTAATGATTACTTTAAAGTGTCTTTTAGCAATAATTATTTTCTGTTCCTTTAAATTAAATAACTAAAGCCAAAATCATCTGCTCTCTACTTAATTTCCTAAATGATAACTAGACTCCACTCCACTAGAGCTCAAAATACTACTACACATAACGTACCAAAAAACATGGCTACCACTGACCCGGCAAACACCAAGTCAGCTAGGCTAGATATTAATCTGGCATTAAAGCTAGTTAAACCCTTTCATGGAGCAAACACCCTTTTAACGGCATACATCGAAAGTGTTGAACTGCTGTTAGATTATGCTGAAGGCGTCTCAGAAAAAGACATAATAAAATTTTTGAAAACCACCTTGACTGGTACGGCTCATGGTGTGATAGACCCAGCAAATACCATCAAAGAGGCTTACAGCCTACTTCGTACCCGTTTCAGTGTTCATTTAACACCGTTAGCGGTAGAAAAAGAATTAACAGCATTAAAGCAAGGCACTAAATCGATTACCGAATTCGGGCATGAGATGGAAAAAATGGCTACCAAATTAGCTGCAGCACATGTTTCGTCTGGAAATTTTACTACGGAATTTGCCGCACATAACATAGTAAATCCAATAGTAGTGCGAGCATTTATTCAAGGGTTAAACGAGGCCAATACGAGATTTTTCTTACAAGCACGCAATCCGCTTACGTTGAATAAGGCAATATCCGATGCTTTGGAATGTGAACCCATTGAGGATAGGTCAACGGCCCTTTGGTATCAAGCACCTCAACAACCACGTTATCATAACTCGTATTACCCAAGGCAACAATTTAACCAATCGTATAGAACAAGAACATTCCAACGACACCCAAATAATCAAAGGGATAATAACCAGCAACGGCATTTTGTTAACAATAATAGCCAACGTGGAAATAATAGCAGAAATTATACCAATAACCGCTCTGAACATCGTTCGTCGAGCGAAACATACACTAGTCGGAATAATAATAACACTAGAGTGCATTTGGGAAATGTTGATTTGAATGAGGAATGTAACGAACCGGAAACCCCACCAAATGAGGAACATAATGAAATAGTTAATTTATTTCGTTAACTTACAATTTGATACAGGCGTCAAAGCCAAATTTAATTTATTTGGAACTTATCGCGACCTTGTCATTGATACAGGAGCTACCTGTTGCGTGTTAAATGTAAACTATGTCCCTAAAGAAGCAGTCATAGATAAAACTAAAATATTAAATATTCATGGAATTAATGGCAATACTAAATCTTTAGGATGCATTGAAACAAACATTTCAGCTAATACACAAAGTTTTACAATCGTGTTCCATATCATAGACACATTACCCTCACACATTGTAGGATTGTTGGGTTCAAACTTTCTAAGAAAACATAAAGCTATTCTAAACTTTGAAAATATGAATTTGACTTGTGACACCGCTCACAAGCCAACATGTTTAGTAATCCCAGCTAGAACAGAATTCATTACCTACATCGATACTTCACAAACTGATACCTGTGTTGTTCTTAATGAAATTCTACAACCTAATGTGTACATAGCAAATACAATAGCTAATCCACAAAATGGTAAAATACCAATACGTATGGTAAATTTTCAGAATAGAACTGTATCTATTCCACAACTACAACCTACTATTAAACCGGCCGCAGATTTTAAACAGTTTTCTTGCATTCACCTTCCCGGATGTCGCAAAAATTGAATCGGACAGAGATAAAAGACAGGAGATCAGTAATGAAAGAGTGTGTCAGCAACACCCGCATATTTCGCTCCCAGATTATGACTGTGCGTTGGCGATCCCGTTCTGGCCCACTTGAACAGATAGCGTGCTGGTCTCCTTCAGCAGCTCTCCCGGGAGAGCGCTGTGTGACATTGAGAGATCGCATGTTGTGTTCACTCGCAGCAGTGCTGAAGAACGAGAGCACTTCCTCAGTGCTCATAGCAAACGTTAAAACAGAATGCAGCCCTACTCTTACTCCTATCAAGGATTATCAAATTGGTACTCGGACATCGCGATTCTGTTCACTGCAAAGCAAAACGAGTTGCGCCAGATCCTGCAGTAACAGGCAGTGGATTTGTACTCCGTCCTTAAGTACACTCCGACTCAACTAACTTAATGACAATTTTCATATAAAAGAATAAATCCTGTTTTCTCTGTTCATGTAATACGTAAAAGTATAAAATAAATTAAATGAAAAAATAAATTTTCAAAACAACAGTTTTTCCTTAAACGTACTAAAAAATAAAAAATAATGTAAGTTAAATGACATATGTATTTATGTATCAGTTTTTTGTTTTTGTCATTATTCGCATAGCATCGTAGATGGCGATCGAACTGAGAGCAATCTCGATGCAATGCGAATAATGATCAAAACGAAAAACTGATACATAATTACATATGTCATTTAACTTACATTATTTTTTATTTTTTAGTACGTTTAAGGAAAAACTGTTGTTTTGAAAATTTATTTTTTCATTTAATTTATTAATATAATCCAAATCGAAACACCACCACACGATAGCGATCACGCAACCCAATTATTAAAAGAACTTGATTTATCACATTTACCCGATGATGATAAAGCTGTCATTTCCAAAATTTGTGTCAAATATAATGACATATTTTGTTTACAAAACGACAAACTAAGCACAACTAAAATTTATGAAGCTTCTCTAAAAATTAAAAATAATACCATGCCTATATATTCAAAATCATACAGACTACCATATGCACAAAAAGAAGAGGTGGATAATCAAATCCGCAAAATGCTACAAAATAAAACCATTGAAGAAACGCAATCGGAATGGAACAGTCCCATATTATTGGTTCCCAAGAAGACTTGTACTGATAAAAAGAAATGGAGACTTGTAATCGACTATCGCAAGGTAAACACAATACTGCAGGATGATAAATTCCCTCTACCGAATATCGATGAAGTCATAGATACCTTGTCTGGATCGAAATATTTTTTACATCTAGACTTGTCACAAGGGTACTACCAGTGCAAATTAAGAAACAAAGATCGACCTATTACCGCTTTTACCACACCAACTGGTCAATACCAAATGACGAGATTGCCCATGGGACTTAAAATAAGCCCATCTACTTTTTCAAGAATGATGACAGTGGCAATGTCAGGCTTAAACGCAGAACAATGTCTTGTCTACTTAGATGATATTGTCGTGTTTGGTAAAAACATGCAGGAGCATAACAAAAACTTAATGAATGTGTTTGAACGATTACGACAGGTTTACCTCAAATTGAATCCGGAAAAATGCAACTTTTTAAAAAAAGAATTGATTTATTTAGGACATTATATTTCCGCAGAAGGCATAAAACCAGATCCACAAAAACTTAATTGCATTAACAATTGGCAACCGCCAAAATCCGCAGATGAAGTTAAACGTTTTGTTGGTTTTGCAAATTATTACAGAAAACATATACAAAATTTTGCTGAAACATGTATGCCCTTAAACCGTCTAACAAGAAAAGGAATTCCATTTGAATGGACACCCACTTGTCAAGCTGCATTTGATAAACTTAAACAACACTTTGTTAAACCTCCAGTTTTAGATTTTCCCGATTTTAGTAAAAATAATACCTTCATTTTACACACTGACGCCTCTCAGCATGCCCTAGGAGCAGTTCTTAGTAACCAAAACGGGAAACCAATTTCATTTGCAAGTAGAGCCCTCAACAAAGCCGAACTAAATTATGTAACAATTGAGAAAGAATTATTAGCCATTGTTTGGTCTGTCAAACATTATCGCCCATATTTATATGGAAGACATTTTAATATTTTTACCGATCATCGGCCTCTAGTGTATCTGTTCACTATGAACGATCCTTCGAGCCGTTTAACTAAATTTCGACTTGCACTAGAAGAATACAACTTTACTGTGTGCTATAAAAAAGGAACTGAAAATGTAGTAGCTGACACCTTATCAAGATTACCATTATCTGAACTAAAAGCAATGAATGCACAAGAGGAAGTGCTAATATCTACAAGATCCAAAACTGATAGCAACGATACTTGCCAAAATGATAGTAATTCAGCAGTATCTAAAGTAAACTATATTTCGCTGCAGTTTTGTCCTAATATAAAAGATCTTGTTATTTCAAAAAATAAAATCATGTTGCCACAATCCAATACTATTGTTTACTTACGAGGAATGATAGTGAGGATAAAAGCTTATATCAAATCATTAAAAGAAAAAATATTTTTGGTAATAAAGAAACGTGATGAGGCAACCAAAACATTTATGAAACAATTAAAAACCCTCAATGAGAAGGGAATGCCAGAGATAATTGTCCTCGATGAGCATGTAAAAGTGATAGGCGACCATGAACAAGCAAAGAAACTAATCATAATGAACGACTATCATACCTTACCGACTGCGGGACACGCAGGTTTTCATCGTACTGTCAATACAATCAAACAAAAGTATACATGGCCAGGAATCGATAAAGACGTTAAAGAAATGATAAGAAAATGCAAACAATGCCAATTGAATAAACCAAATAGACCGCTAAAAATACCCTTAAAAACAACAGACACAGCAAAAACATGTATGGACAAAATATTCATAGATTTAGTAGGACCTTTAGTCAATTCTCAAGGCTTTGAATATATTTTGACAACCTAATGTGACTTAACCAAGTTTGTAACAGCCACGCCATTAGAAAACAAAAGAACCGAAACTGTCGCAAAAGCATTCGTAGAAAGAGTCATTCTAAAATACGGAGTGCCAGAAACAATTTGTACGGACAGAGGCACCGAATTTTTATCAACATTGTTCACCGAAATATGTAAATTATTAAATATTCAAAAACTACAATCCACCGCTTATCATCATGAAACTATAGGAGCCCTAGAAAACTCACATAAGCAATTGGGCAACTTCTTAAGAATATATAGTGACAAAAAGGCATTAGATTGGAATAAATGGGTAAACTACTATGAGTTCGCTTATAATAATACCGTACACACTGCTACAGGATATACACCGTTTTACCTGATGTACGGGAGACATGCAAATATACCATCTAACATTGTACATGAAAAAATTGATAGAGTGCATTACGATCTTGATAATTATGCAATCATTTTAAAGATAAAACTGAACATAGCGCATGAGGAAGTTAGAAACCGTCTAATGCAAAATAAGTGCAAAAGCAAAGAATATTATGACAGCAGAACGAAACAAAAAGTACTTCAACCCGGCAAGCAAATATTAGTAAGAGAAGAAAACGTAAAGAAATTAGATGCACCATACAGCGGTCCTTTTAAAGTATTAGAAGATAAGGAAGAAAATGTAGTAATTGAAGAAAAGGGTAAACCAGACTTGATACATAAAAATAGAATAAAAGAATGGCACGAATGAAAAAAAAAAAAAAAAGATTGGGCGTGTCGTGGAGTAATAATTCTAAGACACACTGTAACTCACTGAATTAGTTCCTAAGTTAGTTTCGTTAAGCTAGATAGGGAGTACCCGAGCGGGGCACTCACGTTAGGATATTATTTAAGTGCGCATACGGTGGGTTTCCGGTCTCTTTGGCTCTTTGCCTCTTGGCCAATAAGGCTCGTTCACGTACAACAAATAAAAGCACAATTTGTAACAAACATAACATACTGCTGCAAACATCCACACCAAACCCTGGAGCAGGGAAGAATATGACATTCAGCCATATCAACACGTGGAACCCGTACGTGGACAACGAGGGGTTACTTTGCTCTCGAGGGCGAGGAAAGGGCCTGTAGCTTCACAAGCTATGAAATTAATAACCCGATTATTATGCCCAGGGACCACTACATCACCGAACTTGTAATAGCCCGTTACCACCAACGATATATGCACCAGAATCACGAGACAATCCTGAATGAAATTAGACAACGATTCAGGATACCACAACTAAAGACGGTTTACCGAAAGGTTCGCTCGAGGTGCCAGTTTTGTAAAAACTTCAATGCAAGACCACTGGCGCCGATGATGGCTGAGTTACCAGCAGGACGAGTAGCTGCCTTTACACCACCATTCACCCACATGGGTATCGACTATTTCGGGCCGTACACAATTTCAGTCGGCAGAAGGACCGAAAAACGCTGGGGAGTACTCGCGACATGCCTCACAACCAGGGCAATTCATTTGGAAGTGGCTTCATCGCTGAGCACCGATTCATGCGTCATGGCCATACGAAATATTTGGGCGAGGAAAGGTACGCCTGCAGTTATCTATAGCGACAGAGGAACAAACTTCCAGGGAGCCAGCAAAGAGATCAAGGAGGCATTAACCCAACTCGATCATACTGCCATATCAAAGAAACTGTCAGGCCCCGGTATCCAATGGCTCTTTAACACACCAGCAGCACCACACATGGGCGGAGCCTGGGAACGACTCATCCAAACAGTAAAGAAGAACTTGGTTGTGGTATTACCTGGAAAGAGACCAACACACGAGATTCTGGTGAATGCCTTAACCGAAATAGAGAACATTGTAAATTCTCGTCCACTAACTTCTATTCCCATAGATAACGACGAGTCACCCGTACTCACCCCGAACCACTTTCTTTTGGGATCGTCGAACGGCATACGGTCATGGGCCCCCCTGGATGATCGACCTCACACCCTGAGACGTAGCTGGCTTCTGTCACAGGCTATGGCGGACACCTTCTGGAAGCAGTGGCTGCGGGATTACCTACCAACCATTACCGGAAGATCTAAATGGTTTCAGCCGGTGCGGCCCGTCCAAGTTGGCGACATCGTCGTGATCGCCGATGAGAAATTGCCTCGCAACAGCTGGCCCAAAGGACGAGTGATCGGCGTGAAAAATGCGACGGACGGCCAAGTTCGCTCCGCAACTGTGCAAACGGTGCACGGTTGCTATGAAAGACCGGTAGTAAAACTAGCAGTCCTTGATGTGCAACCGAAGGCACAATAGAACCCTGGTATTGCGCAGATTCGATAGGTTGTTTGATAGAAGGGTAGCTTATTGATAGAAGAAGCTTAATTGATAGAAGTGCTTATTGATAAACCGCGCACATGGCACTAAACCAAAAGACACCGGCAATGTTTTGACAGAAAGGAAGTAAAGGTAGTAAACAACACGACACGGAAACAAGTTTACGAAGCCGAGTTGTGTACTGCGGGGGAGTGTTGTCAAAACAAGCCAGTGAGCGTGAGTGAGGTAGGCCAGTGAGCGAAATGAGAATGAGACATGAGAAGTACGGTCGGGTCAACGTCCCAGCATGTAGGAAGGAGAGGATCGAGAACGAGAGGTATCAGCTGATCGATGAGTAATCGATAAGATCGTAGCTGATAAGCGATCGGGGAACGTTGACCCGACCGACCCAAGAATGAACGAGACGACAATAGGCGTAAGGAAACCTTCCTCGGCGGTGCCACGGAGAAAGTCTTTCTCTTTGGATTGTGCCACCGCCGAGGAAGACGACATAAATTTTAATACTCCGCTAAGATAAGAGTGTTCAAGATTTTCGTCTGTAAAATAAATAGTTAAACCTTAGCATTATAAATTAGACTTAGCCTTTTTATATCCTAAGCTTTATAAGTAAGACTAGGTTTTAACACTTTTGTTTTCATCGAGTAATGAACGATACCATTAGGGTTCATAGCGCAGGTTATCTGAATTGCTCATTTTTGACTAGCTTTTAAGACTTTTTTATTTCGCTGAACACCTACATCAATAGATTACTGCACTTAAATGATTTATTTTTCCTAAAGTCACACTGTATTTATACCCAAATTAGGCGAGTTAGGCGAGAACGAAAGTTAGGATACACGAAAGTCCAACTCGCCTAATTTGGGTATAAATATAGCGTCTCATTAGGAAAAAGTGTCATTCAAGTGCAGTATTCCATTGATGATGAAGCAAATTACTCGACGGTCCAATCCTCAGAACGATGCGGGGGTGAACGCCATCGCAGGAGCAGCTACTCCATCTGATTGTGCAGGCTATATGTGCAATATGTGGTCATATATCACAAAATGTTGAAATGAAATGTGTGAATGTTTTTGAAAAGGCGACCTTTATGAAAATAAATATTAAAGCTCTTTATGGAAATTAATATTTTCATTTACAATTTTCAGAAAGAATTTCCCGAGACATTTTAAAGAACTTTCCCGCTAAACCAAAAATATTCGAAAATATTGATACGTAACGGAAAATTCAAACCACGAAATGAAGCATCCACCTCTACAATCGACTCTTTGAACAAAAGCGCTCACAAAAGGCTCGGAAAAATGACTGCCGCTAAAAGGTGCGGCGAACGGTCTAATAGGTGCGGTCAACGCGCAAAGGGTGCTCCCATTATCTTAGAAGGGTCTGTCATCTTCTTAATGCTTTGGATGGAGTTGCTAAACGGTGCTCGCGCTGTCTTAATAGCTCCGGCGATCGTATTAATGTTTTGGACGGTGTCACTAAAGGCCTTGGCCATCGCGCTAAACAGTGGTAAAAGGTGTATAGCAACATCAGTAGCTTCCCCAGGAGCATTAATTTATGCGTCGTGCGACAAATCGCGTACATTAACATACAAAAGAAGAGCGTACATTTAGCGTCTATTAGAAGAGATACAAACGCCTTATTGTACGCTCTCGTAACGTTTCGACCTGGCGGTTGCCTACATGTAGGCGCTAAATGTAAACGGTTTTTTCGGTTTAAATATTGCAAATTCCAATTTATTGTTTAATTTTCGGTTTTATTTATTTTTTTTTTGTTCATTTCATTACAACATCCATGTTTTTTCAAATTATGTCATCAAATGAACGGCATTTGTCCTGAACGTATTTACGTTGCTCTCATGATGGTTCTAGGTTGTGAAGTCTGTAAAATAAAATACCCTATTATTGCAAACGTTTCAAATATTTAAATGCATACTTACATTGTTTGTTAATTCAACTGCTGTTAATAAGCAAGCTGGTGGTGTCATCCATCTTTTAGTTGCTTCCCCTTAGCAGGTGCTGTCAGTGAAGATTATTTATTTACATTTATAAAACATGTTGAGAACGGCAGAAAAATATGAGATTAGTGAAAAAATAAAAATTCCACTATTCATAAAATGCAACTTACACAAAAAGGAATGAAGGCTAGCGCTGTTTAATACACACAACGCATGTAGTCTATATACAACCGGCCGCATGTTCTACCGGAAGCCGGACGCCTGCGGCAACTTGTGCAGTAAGGAAATTTTCGAACCGGAAATTTCAGAGCCTCTCACACCACCTGAAGATTAATCAATGGGCATGAGAAAAGAAAGATAAAATTGGACGGCAATATGACCTCTACCATATATACCTGAGTTTCGCCGAAGATTAAGTTTTTCCCGGGCAGCGACACGATTCCGTTCGGTATACGGGTGATGGTCAGCTAATATGGGTGATGGGGTGATCCTCACAATTTGATTCTTCTTCCGGTTTACGTCACACTTACTTGTTTCCAAGGCGCAAACACTGTCCGCGTCACTCTTCGAACCAGTGACCGGCCTGCTACACGAGTCGCAAACTCCAACCGCAGACTCAAAAACCGTATAAGTTTACGTCAAATTCTTTGCGGTTCGTGTAGCCGCGTTTTGCGTTACCAATTCTGTGAGCCATGCTACACGAGCCGCAAACTCAAAAACTTTGCGGCGCAAAGAGGTTTTTGTTTTTGATTTTTCAGTTAACTCAAAAATCTTCCTTCAAAGCAAACAAGATCTTATTTCAATTCACACAAAAAGTAAAAGATGGATAATCTGTTGATGAGTGAAGTGTGGTTAACTACCCTATCGCGGGTCACCGAGTTGAGTACCCAAAACTTGCAACAACGCAACAGGCAACGCAACAGGCGTATTGTGCGTAGGCAAGAAGATGGCAACCGTTTGCTGGACAATACTGTAGCAGAGCAAGCAAATGAAACTATAATTAACTTTCTTCGCATGAAGAAGGAAGATTTTGATGTTCTCAAGTTACATAAAAAGTGGTAGTATAAAATATTTTAATCTTTATTAAACTTTTTGAAACTTTTGGATAAAACCAGTTGGTGGGCCGGACTTTGCCGATCCCTGATCTATGGTGAATTTATAATTGATATTCTAGCTATAAAATGACAAAATATTACTGTAGCTGCAAAATAAACACGTAAATTTATCACCATATGTTCGATTATTTTGTTTTTGAGATTTGTTATGTTTACATTTATTTCTTCTTCATCTGCTTCTTCTGGCGCATTTGAGTTTGCGGTTACGTACGCGGTGCGTACGTCAAAAACTTTTCAGCTCCGTGAGCCGAAAACTGCACCCGCGAAGTTTTTTCAGCTACCGCAAACTCAAATGCGCGAGAAGAAGAAGATGAAGAATAAATAGATGTAAACATAACAAATCTCAAAAACAAAATAAACGGACATACGGTGATAAATTTACGTGCTACGGTGATATTTTATCATTGGCTGGCGGGGGTCATGACTGGCAACAGCATTGGTACCGCAGAACGCGGCTACACGAACCGCGAAGATTTTGCGGGTCGTGTAGCGGGGCCCTTAGAACAGATAAAACCGAACAGACTTATAGAAGAATTACTAGGAACACCATTTCTGACGAAAAAAGAATTAAATAACGAACAAAACTCTGTTCCCAGTATAAGCGTGACGATAGCATGAAACGACTGAAAGTTTATTAATTTTTACAATATTTTATGCAATTTTCCAAAAAAATTCAAGTAGTTAAGTATCTACGAGCAAATATATCAGTACTAAAATACAGAAAAAGCTAACTTCTATGTAAAATATATGAACTACACAGATAAATGGTTGTAAATGCGAATGGTGAAATTTTTTGGAACCTCAAATTAACATACTTAATGAATTTTTAAAATTATAAAAGTTATACAATATTTTTGGAAACACTCTCAAGTATCTTCACTGAAAATTTCAAATCGATCCGACTTTTCAATAAAAAGTTATTAAATCTTAAGTACAGGAAAACGGAATCTCCCATACAAAATGTATGGACTACCCGGGTAGTCCGGTTGAACGTTTGAGGGGTATCAACCGAAAAAAGCAAATGAAAATTATTTAAATTCCTTGGAAACAGTTTTTTCTTTAGCAAAACGATAGAAAATAGGTTCATCTTCTTCTTCTTCTTCGTTTCGTCGAGGATTTACTCCAGTACGGCTATTGAATCCAGCTTCCTGGGCCTTCGCAAGCTAACCTGGAGACATAGACCTCTTTAGGTTAAGGACTGGCAACTAAAGGCCATATGTCCTGATTTTCTGTGGTTTTCGATTTTCTGTAGGCGTCGCCTTTTGACTGCCACCATGCGGCCAGGAGCACTGCTAGCCAACCACGCTAGTGCGCAGTCAAAATGCGGCTGTTCACCCGCCGTAACGAAAGGAATATTTCCTTTCGTTTGTCAGATCGCACGAAACTCGTGATCCGCTTGATTACTCAAACAGCACGAGATGTGCGTCGGCTAGGATTTCTCTGACTTGAGCTCCAGCTCGGCGACACCACGCGGCCGTGCCTAAGATAACCTTACTTTTCAGCTAACCCTTTCAGGAACCTCGTGCACTGCTAACCATCCGCTCTGATGCGACGCCGAACTGGAACTGAAATAGGTTCATCCAGACGACAGCAATGTTTCTCGGCAATGTTGACGTTTACCGTATTATTATTATTATTAGGTTCTTTATTCAAGATTCAACAGGTGAATTACCCCAATGAATCATCAGTTTTAATACAGTATACAAAACAATCTTCACTTAACATTTATAACTAATTACTACGCCAACATTGAACAAGTGATTCCTTAACAGTAACAGAGGTTCGGTTAAAGTCTATTATATTGCTAAACTTATTCACAGAACGACACATTGCGAGTATCGGAGCATTTTCAGCGTACCTCGTTGTAGTTGGATTCACATATAGGAACTCATTATTACGCGTGGAATACACAGGAACACGAACAGGACATTGACTCAAAATATATGGTGCATCTATTTCACCAGTCAGCAATTTGAACATAAACATGGCTTGAGCCGATTCGTATACGATTTCGTTGACTGTACGTGTGTGCCAAGCAACATTGCCGAACGAATTGACGAGCTATCCATGGGTCGATGGATAAGCTAGAAACATTGACGAGCAATGTTGACAGCGATCCATTTGGCATTCAACAAGGTAACGAAGCTAAGCTATATCCTGTACGAACCTTAAGTAAATTATTAATTAGAACGAGTCAGTTTCATGTGGGCAAGTGTTGGTTCAGTTTTTATATAATGCCACTAATTAAATTCACTTTTGTGATGTTAACTAGTTATCATTTGTTGTTACTATCTATTGATACATATTTTACCAAGATAACTATAGGCCATAAAAAATGTTTAGAAACCTTGAACATAGTTGGAAACATTGATGAACATTGATTGCCATCGTATGGACAGAATCCACCATTTTTGCACATGGCTGACAACCATGTTTGAATGTGTGCGAAAGATTGCCGAAAAGATTGCCATCGTCTGGAAGGACCTAATGAGTTTTTCTAGGCATTCTTCAAGGTGTATAAATTAGAAGGTGAAGTCGTCCAGTGTAAAATGACATTTCATGACTTGACATAACACTTCTGGGGTATTCATATTGGTTTTGAGGAGGGGTATCGAAAAGGATTGGGTTTTTGACATAAGTCTTCTCAAATATGGCACCCCTTCCAAAGCGACATAAAGTCACCTTCTATATTTATACACCTTGGGTATTCATATGGATTTTGAGGGAGGTATCGGAAAAGGATTGGGTTTTTGACATAACTCTTCTCAAATATGGCACCCCTTCTAAAGCGACATAAAGTCACCTTCTATATTTATACACCTTGGGCATTCTTAAAATTTCATGCCGATACGTCAATCCAATCAAAAGTTAAGCTGGCTGTAGACGTCACATATTAATCTGTGCAGATCTTTGACGTCTACAGATTTCCTTTGTTCTCTCGTACCCATCGTCTGTCAAACATCCCTCCAGATATCCCGAATATCTCGAGGGATGTTGGAAATAGCTAAGGAAAGGCTGTAGACGTCAAACATCTGTGCAGATTAATATGTAACGTCTACGGCTTGCTTTAGAATAAAACAAAACTCCAAAAACTACCCGGGTAGGCGGTTGAACGGGTGACGGTTAATTTCTTTGCCCGGTTGACAAAAATTCAAATTTTTTGCAGCTGTCATTTAGTACCAGCAACCCGCTAGGCAGCTCGAAATATCGTCCTCAAAACGTCCTCCGCGCGAACAAACGTCCTCCATTTTTGTATGGGGATGAAACAAAAGGAGGACGTTTTTCGAGCAATCGTCCTCCTTGTCCTCCTCACCATACAAAACTGCTCGATGTTTGTGTCATGGAGGACGTTTTTGAGGACGATTTGCTCGAAATTGCCTAGCGGGAAGTTTTTCCATGGCAGATTGCTGGGACTCTTGCTGGAACTACATAGTACCAGCAACAATGTCAATTTCTGTCAACCGCCCGCTAGGCAATTTCGAGCAAATCGTCCTCAAAACCCGCTAGGCGAGGTCGCATGCAAGTTGTCCTCCACTTGTGTCATCAGGCCTCGGGCCTGGGTAAAGGGAGGACGTTTTCATATGGGAGCTTGCACGCGGTAGAACGATGGAGGACGTTCGAGCAGTCGAATAAAAAAGCAAATGGGGATGTGTGCGTGCATCAATTTGTGCTATTTGAGAGTGTGTGAGTGAGAACGAGCAGCCCAGGTTTATGTATGTAGTTGTGAAAAGTGTTTTCTTTCGGGTTGGTGGCGCAAAATAAACATGTCAGACTCCAATACGAAAAATTATGGAAAATTTATTGAATATTCACTGGACACTTACAAATTCAATCGGATATATTAAATACACACTTTGCAAAGATAGACTTACCAGAATGATGGCACAACTCATTACAATCACCAACACCAACCACTGTTAGCCGGTCTTCGACCAAGCCAGTAGCAAACACATTGTGCACTTTGAAGAGCTTCGAGGTGATGGATTCGCTAGAAGAGGGATCGAAGGATAAAAAGTACATGTTAATTTACAGGAAAAGGTGTAAAACGGATTGCCCGGTTGCGTTTTGCTTTACCTTATTTCTTTCTACCGTTAATTACGTTTGTCGGCAACGATACGATGTAGGAATTCTAGGAACACATCGAGTGTAGGAATATCCCGGGCACAGTGTAAGAAAGCTTTCGTCTGTCCGGCGAATCATCTAAAAATTAATTTATATTTCATTATACTGCACAAAAACTGCTACGGACTGAACAACGACATGCTTGTGCTTACCCTCTTCAGTAAGACCAGGATTGGCGACACCGGTTGCACCGAAACATCCGACTCCGTCTTTGCTGCCTCAGATGAAGATTCCCCGGTCACTCCGTCGACTTCCTGAAATGCTGCTTCTTTTGCTGCTTTTGCGGTAATCACTTTAGCCTTTTTCGGGTCCTTTTCTCTTAAAACTTTGTGTCCGTTGGTCGTTGGTGCGCAACCGTGTTAGCCCGGCTAGCTCTTGACTACAAATGGCGCTTTGGACTTGTCAAATTTTCACCGAATCGTCGAGCAATTCTAGTACCTACACAAGGAAACACACAAGTGTACAGACACGGGCTGCCATGTTTCACACACCATGTTGGATCGAAGCGGTACGTTCATAACACAGAAGAGGAAGATAGCAAAAAATAGCCTGGCCGTGTAAGGGAGAAAGCATGCACCGAGTCTTGTACACAACATCCAAAGTATAGGTCAGGGGTGGTTGCGGATGGAGGAAAGTACTCGAAATCGCCTAGCGGGAAACGTCCTCCATGACACAAACATCGAGCAGTTTTGTATGGTGAGGAGGACAAGGAGGACGATTGCTCGAAAAACGTTCTTCTTGTTTTTTAATCCCCATACAAAAATGGAGGACGTTTGTTCGCGCGGAGGACGTTTTGAGGACGATATTTCGAGCTGCCTAGCGGGCGGGTGATCAACAACATAATATAAACAACACAACTTCATTTGTTTACATTCGAATGACAGTTTCAGCGCATAAGTTTCAAACTGAGTTTGAAGCGAATGAAACTTGTTTCAATTGAGCAACTACGTCCGTTCGCTTCAGGTTTGGCATTTTCTAAACATAGCGGGAACGAAATCCTTTTTTTTTCGTATGGAGTTTCCCGTCGTCCAGTGATTCCCGCTTGCTGGCCGTCACTTTGGACCATCGGGGATTGTTAAAAAAATATTCAAAATGTTTCAAAGGAAAACTTCTCTGCCAAAACCTGTACAAGTGTCAAGTAACCTTCCATATGATCGATTTGACGTTACACAACAGACGATAGATTATTCACTATGGACTCTTCGGTAGTGATAGGAAGTTGTTTTTTTGTTTAAAATAAAAATACTATTCCACTGATATTATATTACTCCATGGTAAAAGGTATTTAACAAAATGAAAATTTTTCTCTAGAGCAGTTACCAGTACACCTTTCACGATAGACCACTCAACATCAAAAATAAGGAAAAAGGTTATGATAATTGAGAAAGAAGTGCTGTGGGAATTCCTAATATTGAACGAAATGTAAACATCAGAGACCGCGAAGCTCCACTTGTTGCCCATTGTGCGCTTCAACCGCTTTCGCATATAGCGTCGTGCCCGGTTATGGTATGAATCATAATTTCTGGAAGAGGAGTGCAGTGGTGTGGTTTTTCGTTCAGTAGAAAGTGGAAAGTTTTGTCTTAAAGGATATATTCGAAAAACCGGAACGATCACATTCCTGTTACCAAGTTCTGTTTGAGCACACCAGGTGTTTATTTGGTTTGATAATAGCTCTACAGTCGAAGATGGACCGTCGTGAGCAGCAAGTGCAGCAAATTCCTCTACAGCGTCTGAATACGCGCGAGGAAAATCGAAGGCGCGCTGAGCTACGGTTGATATTCGATAAGGTGATAATTGAAGAACTTTCTTGGAGGACCACTCCCAATTCTAAAACAACATATACAAACACCTGCACACGATTTTTTCTTTTCAACAGTACGATACCAATCGTAACGGTTATATATGTGTTGGAGAACTCAAGCATATGATAGAGGAAAAAAAATGTCCAGATATAAATCAAAACGTGGTGAAAGCTTTGCTCAAAACATCGGATGAAAATAATGATGATCATTTAGATTTTGAGGAATTTTACAAACTCAGTATACAACACCCATACCTTTTTCGTGATATATGCGTCAAGTACTGCCGGCTAGTCGTACCCAATCGCAATCCGAATGCAGTAACTGGAGATGAAATAGGTAAGCTGGTGCATATTTTCGCTGCAAATCATCTGCTACTTGTTATTTAAAACATGTGAATCATCTAAATACACTAATTTCTAGTTCAACCAAATCAAATTCTGTAAATTGGCTTTACTACTTTATTAGATAGTTGTTTACCTAGTTGGTGGGGCTGGGTTGTATTTGCGATAACAGCTAATCACCAAGATAAAAACGTATGTCACCTTAAAGTTTACTGATAAGTTTGAGAATCCAAGTACTTGGAAAATTGATAAGATATTAATGCTTTTTAGTATCTCAATAAAAATATTTTTTAAGATTAGCTAAAGAACTTTTCCATTTTTCTTTTTCTTTTTAGATGGCGAATATGAACAAAACATGAAATTGTGGCCTCCACCGTTAATGATGATAGTTTTTTCTATTATGGAGATAATTTTCTTCGTCGTTGATATCTTCCATACACAAGAGTAGGTAGTGATGTTTTTTGTTGGAT
This sequence comes from Anopheles coustani, assembly GCF_943734705.1. Classification (NCBI taxonomy): domain Eukaryota; kingdom Metazoa; phylum Arthropoda; class Insecta; order Diptera; family Culicidae; genus Anopheles; species Anopheles coustani. The sequence continues at coordinate 46,982,218 of NC_071289.1, read as the reverse complement.
CTATATCTTTTACAATTCTCTCTTCTACTTTTACCGCGTAGTAAAAACGGCACGAGCACCAGTGGACCGATGGCTACCTTATTTATTTACAACCCCAACCAAAGGGAGGAGGTTTGGCGATTTCTAACCTACATGTTTGTTCACATTGGGTGAGGGGTCAATGAGCAGATTGTAGGGACAAATGACTGATCCTAAGTGCTAAATACGCTCTCATAATTTTTTAGTATAATGCATCTGGTTATGAACCTTCTGATCCAAATATTTTTGGGTATCGCACTGGAATTGGTACACTGTTGGTGGCGTGTGGCATTAGTTTACCTGGCAGGAGTTATCGCTGGTTCAATGGGTACTTCCATATTTACTCCGCGGGTTTTTCTTGCTGGAGCATCCGGAGGTGTCTATGCACTTATCACAGCCCACATCGCGACTATCATTATGGTAAAAAAAGTTAAATTAAATTTTCAATTCACAAGGCGCAACAATATACATTTTTGCTACTTTCGTTATTTAGAACTGGAAGCAAATGGAGTTTGCAATCGTGCAACTGTTTCTTTTTCTAATCTTTTGCGCAACCGACCTAGGAGTTTCGATTTACAACAGCATCAACGATCCATTGGACAAAGTTGGCTATGTAGCACATGCCAGTGGTGCATTGGCCGGATTTCTCGTCGGCATCGGTGTGCTGCGTAACCTGAAGGTAGTGCCTTGGGAGCGTAAGCTGTGGTGGTGTGCTGTGACGGTGTACTTTATGCTGATGGTCGCTGGCATAATGTACCATTTCTTGAATCCTGCACATTTCTATTAAGGAAATATCGGACCACAACGTATTTCTACCGATATTAAATATCGGTGTCTCCATCGTGGGGCTTCCTATGGACTTTCGTATTACGAAAAATTTACATATATTTTCAAAATTCCACAATTTTACAAAATTACAAAAAGTGTCTTTCATTCGCCGTTGTTTTGAAGCCAAATGTTTTATAATATTCTTATTTAAATGAAACATGATCGTGCCTTTTCATCTTACGAACATTTTTTACAAGTTCAATTTTTAAACATTGTTATAACCATAATCGATCGCACAAACGATGTACCCATTTGCAAACACAAAGCAATGTTTTATTTTTAACTTTTTCGTACTTATACATTGTTAAAAAAGAAAAATTATAGAAATGTATACAGAATAAATTTTACAGTTATTACTTCAGTAGGTTTAATATTTTTGTTTTTTCAAATCAACCTCGTCATCGATTCCCGATTTTGTTTTACGCTTTTGGATGATGTTTTGAATCTGCTGCCACTCGCGATCCAGCTCTGCCTTTTCATTTTTCTCCGTCTTATGTTTGCGTGTTTTCCGACCGTCCTGCATTTTTACACCGTACTGGAATGCAGCCTTCGGTAGCGCTTCCTTGCTGCTCATGTAATCCGAATACTCCTCCTGTGTGTCAAAGTCCCACCTTCCGATGGGACCCTTTTTGTTACCCAGATCCATTTTTGTGTAGTCGACCTCATCGTCAGAATCGTCGATAGCATCGTTCATCTCCTGTAATCCAGGATAACACTCAGCGTATCCTTCTGGTTCGGCCGTCAACTTGGTGATCAGGTGGGCGGATAATCTTGGTGGTGCTGGAACAGGTGGCATGCTCGATGTATCACATTCTTCCACTTTATGTTCTTCATTGTACTTCTCGAAGTAGCTGTGCTTGCCGATGTTTCCTTCAAGCTTCGAAGACCCAGCCACGTCCTCGTATCGACGATTTGGTTGGTAGTCGCCAATTTCGCCGTATATTGAATCATCCACCAACCCTTTGTCACCCGGTTCTTCTGGAAATTTGAAAAGAGGCTTGTCCTTATCTCGACGCTTGTTTTTCTTACCCCTGCCACCCTGGCGCAAATAAGATAGAATTTGCGCTAACTTATTAATAACAATGTCGTTCGTGGTGAGAGTTTGTGTATCGCCAACCTCCAATGGCACCTCTGCTTTCGAACGAATAACGGTGGTTGGTATATCTGAATCAGCATTTTCATCCTCCAACTCGATGTGATAAGCCGTGCGACCAGGAGCAAACATATCATTACGTTCGATCGTACGCGAACGTTGTTTTTCGAGAATTCTAAATATATTCTGACCGATAACAGTTCGAAATTCTAGCTCGCCCGTATTGGGCTGGTCTTTCTCTGCAGCATTTGCAGCTTTTTGAACCGGGACTGTAGCTGTAGCCAATTGGGAAGGGTCCATTTCTGCTAGTTTCTCCATTTCGTCCTCTTGTTCCTGTTCTTTGGCAATAATTTCACTTCGAACCTTTTGCAGCAAAGCATAATCTAAACCTTTCACCAAGTGGGTATGTTCCATGTCACCACCCAAGAACTTAGATTCTTGTATTTGCTGCCTGCGTCGCTCAGCAGCATCCATTCCTGATTTTGCATCGGGTGCTACAGCTCTGTATGCGCTTGTTGAATTGGAGGAGTCGAGATTTTGGTAGTCTGGGTTGGCTCCATCCCGCCGTTCTCGAGCTCGATCACGATACTTTTCAGCTAGCTCGGCCAATTTATTATCTTCCTGTTTCTTTAGTTGTGCATAAAAGTTCTTCTTCTTTCGACGGGCCTCATGCCTTTCCGAAGATGGGGGTTTCATTGACGACGACGACGCCGACGATGACGATGATAATAATGATGATGAAGATGGGCCAGTCGAAGCGGTCCCTGGGGTAGCCTTCGACATGGCATCCCGAATGGTTCCTGTGGCATGTCCGCCTCCGGGTGGTGCTCTTGGGGTCATTAGTAGCTTACGGAAATCATCGTTGGTTAGCCTTTGCGTCGCCGGCGTCTCTGGTTCCTGGGTATCGTTATCGATAGGCATTGTTGAGCTTTTTTACCCTAGAATGGTTATAAACTATCTGTTGTTTAGTTTAATTTTGTTAATTCAATTCAGTAATTAAACTACACTGATGAGAAATTTATGTTTCGATTAGATTTTGTATGACACAATGCATATATAAATACAGGTTGGTTAACTTTGCTTATTTTGAAATACTCCTACCCAAGGTGGGTCCTAAGGGAGGTGAGCTCAAAGGCCTGGTCGTGGCAGCCATTTTGAAATTAATTTTTGACAATCGTTCCTGGTTTTATTTACCAACAAAAGGATAACGACGCGTTAGCAAGCTGCTGGTTCCAGTTGATACGCTTACCAGAAGACTCTGCCCTCATTAGCCATAACTTTACTGAGGACACAGTTCCATCTACGATATATTGCAAAGTCATCTGGTAAATGAGGTTGGACGAGATGGGTAAAGCGGTTTGGTCGTCTAAAGGCACATATGTTAACACTTTATTGCTACAATGCTACACGAAACGTGTTTGTTAAAACGACAGTATCTTCTTCATATCGCATTTTTTCACATTCCATGAGTTATTTTTGCAAAAAACACAGGTGAACAGGATAAATACGGCATTTTTACGCTTTCAGAAAGAACTTTGGAAACAAACACTGGCAAATTGTAAACATAAACAAAACCCGGAACGATTGTCAAATTTTTCTTTTATTTTTCAAAAAAAATCAATGCGATTTGTTCGGGATGAACCCACCTGGATAGTAATCACTTTGCTCCTACCGCAAAACATCTAGGCGGGTTCTAAGCAAGATAAATACATATGTATTTGATGATATACACATATATATATATATATATATGATATATACATATGTATTTGATGTAGTATATCCCCGGTGTACAAAAACTTGTATGCAATCACTGAACGCCATACATTAGAATTACTGAACGCCATACGCTTGAATTACTGAACGCCAAGCAATAGGAGTCTTTTTGATATATGGCGTTCAGTAATTCGAAAAATGAGAGGAAAGAACTCACTCTCCTTCTTTTATGGGTTACCCCTCCTCGTTTCTCCCTTCCCACATTTTTCCCCATACCCTCCGGGTCTCCCAATGCCCACGAGGGAAATGTCATCCGAAAATGTAAACAACAACTATTTTGGAATTTACCTTTAGGTTATGTTACCGTTTTATTAATTTAATTTCTCTTTTTACACTTCACTGGCACTACTCCTAGGTCTACTTCTGGCAAAACCTGCAAAAGAAGAAAGACTATATCACTTATTATGTACAATTATGCACAATATAAAGATGGAATACTTATCTTCTTTCCATTGCCAGCATCAAGTGGAAGAGCGTTGACAATACTGAAGCACGATCGATTTTCATCTGCTTTACATGTTTAAATGAAAGCAAACACTTTATTAATCAATCTTATCTATTAACGAGCTTGGTTAGATTGAAAACACAACTATTTTTCACACTTACAGCCTTTTACGATGGATAGCATAAGTTGAAACGCGTTGAACGCTTTTGTAAACTCCGTTATCGCGTCTGGAAACCGGAATATGACATCTTGCAATCCTTCATCGCGTTTGTTACCTTCATTAATGATTCTTTAAACTTGAATATGATATTTGTAAACTTCATTATCGCCCTGTCAGATTGGAGGCCGGTTTGTTTTGGGTTTCATAGATGCAAATTGTGTACACATACATATATAGTCAACCATTCGAAAAAGACGTTACTATTCACAAATTGTATCCACGCTGTGAATCAATTATTTTAAACGATTGAACGGTTCCATTGAATATCTGTTATGGAAATGGTATATTGTGGTATACACAAATCATAGGAGGGCCCATAGAAACGGAAATGTAAGATTTATTCTTACCAATCTAGTAAGCTTAGATGTGCTGCGGTGAAGGTAATTGCAAGTGAGAATTTCAGATTCCGTGATAAACAAGCTCAGCGAAGGAGAAACAGGATTAAACAACCATGTTTCTCATTGAAGTTTGTCACACCTGAAAACGGACGTAACAAAGATGAGTAAAGTAACAATTAGAGAGAAAGAAAGTCTTACCTTTAATAAATGCTGGTGCCGCTGCATCAGCTATAATTGCACGAACTTTTATCTCATGTTGCACTTCGTTGATGATGGCTCCGTTATCAAAGTCGTTAAGCTCCTGCAGACATGTCTTAGGAACTCTTCGACCCTTAGCCACTTCTGGTAGCTCATGGATGTTCATAAGAATCGACCAAAACGTGTTCAGGCCACGTATGTGTAGTGGCAACCCATCGATACATAAATTTAGAGATATCGACATTTCACATTGCTAGAAATAAATAATAATTCAACATCACGATACGTGTTAGCGCATTCGGCTAGTATTTCAATCATCTTACCTGAATCGTTTGGACAAACTACATAGGATGGCTTTGTGCCAATATCGACCACCATTCACTGCAATAATGTTCGCGACGGTCTTATTAGATTTCAAAAGAGTACAATCGTTTTCGGCAGCTGATTCTCTCGTAAAATATCTAACATCTTGTTCACAATCGACCACTGCCAATTGTTCACTGCCAAAAACCTTATACATTCCTCCATCGTCGTGTTGTACTACTATCTAAGCTATCTACACTGCTCACGTTATCCGGTAAACCATCGATTCTTGAGATTTCGTCTTGACCGTGATCGTCTCCAGAACGCGTTTCTTCTTCCGAGGCCTTCTTCGACAACTAGATCGAAGACGATCAAAGAATCATCATTAATCTCTAGCTGACCCACACTGGTACTAGGAGCTTCTAAAATAAATAATCATTTATTTAAATTTCGCATTCAAATATTGAGCAGCACAAGCACAAACACTTATGATCCATTCCACAAGAATGTTGGCTCTCCTGATCAAATCTTTTCCCATTCACTTTGTACAAATTATCTGAACGCTTAAGCTGCCCTAGAAAGTTGTTTTTGTATGCCATTTTCACTAGTTATGGACACCACTTTTGATAAAATCAAAATTTCCGAAGTGCTGGAAGCTTGCAACGTTGCTTCCGATTTTGTTTACAAATTTGTGTGATGCGGTGGAAAGGGAGAGGCACAGTGGAATTGCTTCCTTAGTCGTGCGCTCTCGCTCTCGCACATGGTATAAACATTGAATGTTCCAAAGATGACAGCTCGTGGTTACCTGGGAGGTTGGACAATAATAGATGCAACTAAATGACAAGCGAGACCGGTGGAAATACAGCGGCTGATCCCAAAGAGTGGGAGATGCAAGATCGTCAAGTGGAACTACAAACTATTTTTAATTCACCGTTTTTTTTATTTCATATCGCTATACTTTGGCCGCCTCCATGCGTTGTCAAAACTCAAACGGCTGGGTTACAGTTTCTAATGTAGCGGTTTATTGGAAGGTGGAAAAACGTTCTAAAGATCAGACAGAATGTTCCAAAGATGCTTGTCAATTGTTAGTTGGGTTATCACACCAATGGTGGCAAAGCCACCGAACTGTCAAAATTTAGTTTTGGCATCCAGTTTGACACAATCCCAGTCTCCCGAACACGTGCTTTTTCGATAAGCTTGTCGGCCGGGTTTTATTAAAAGCTCGGCGGCCGAGAAATCCGGCATTACCCGCCGTAAAAGGTGTCGGTTTTCAAGCGCTTCGGCGTGTCGCTTTAAAAAAGTTCTTATTAGAAGCCAAAAAATTGATTCTCTTGGCAGCGTTGCCTCTTTTACGTGTGGGTTGCTCGCCCTCTGTGTTTGCCTCGCGTATTATTTCTCCGTTGCACGTATTTTTGCTTCTCTTCCAACAGTCTTGACTCTGCATTGCTAGGGAATAGACGTGCTCTCCGTTCACTCGCGAATCATGCGTCGTGGTTATGGTGCGCTGTTGAATCCAACGCTCGACTCAAGTCTCGATGTTCCGTTCAATGCCATGCCTGGGATCTGAAAGTAAATAGTCGGTAATGTCTGGGCTATTCCTTGCCTCGAAAACGGACACGTTATACACCAAATATTAATCGATGCTATGTGATGTGCCATTCGCTTCGTGAACGCATTGCGAATGACCACTATGAATTGAGGATCGTGCATTTTTCCACAAAATAGGGTTTTTTTTACCGATATATTTTTATTTGAAAAATCGTTTGCGCATCATCTCGTAACTTTCTGATGCCGATGGCTCATCTGGGACCTTATGAAGATGATTTAAAGTCCTTACACACGAACGGTAGCTGGAACGATCTTGCGGTCTTCCACAAAATGTTAGTTCGAAACAATACGAAAGTTTTTACTCGTACAGGATGGTTCTAATCCCGTTCTCTCCACCTTGAATCCGCTCAAAAGTTAAAATGTGTAACTAACTAAAATTCAAATATCCGAGCATGTTATACATATAATATGGATTTATGTTCATCGATCTGCAACAGAATTACAAGTAGCAAAAAGATAACAAATTAGAGCAAAACCTAAATGATGGACATCCAGAGGTGCATGAAGAATAGAAAATAACATACGCTTATGGACGCGGTGCGTGGGGACGCAGCGTGTGTGTGTGTGGCGCGGTGCAAGTTCTACGCGTTGAAACGCACACGCTCTCAGCTCGCCGTGCACCGCACACACTCTCATCGCGTGTTGTCTACCCACGTACGTGTGGAAGCAAGAGCGAATGCGAGATTAGAGCGAAAGATCCGAGCCAGTGGCCGAAAATTTTAGGCTGGGATGGTGCCTCTTGGTAGTGTGATAAGGCAGGCCACCTGGGAGAGGGAGTTTATATAATTCACTTTCGGTTTATGCGGTTTTCGGCAATTTAAGATTAAAATACTGAAATTTTATAATCTTATTATGCTTATAATTGATTATTAATAAAATTAAAAAACATGAATCACTTTCAAATCAAGCTTAACATGCCCGATACAGCAAACTCCACACAATGACAGCTCGGTGATACGGGTAAGCTCATTCACCAACGGACCCCCAGCCACTCCAATGTCATTCGTTTTCGATGGTCGTTTGACAATCCAGTGCTTTTTCCATGCCACCATTGGTGACCAGTGTGATAAGGCCATTATTGATGAGCATGAACAACATCGTTAGAACCATGATAAAACTTAAAATGTTACTTGGGTTGCTTGCTCTGCTACAATTGAGAGTATTACAATTGGGAGGGCGGAAACGACAAACTTCTCGACGCTGTCCCATACAAAAGGTAAACAACACTTTGAAAAATGCAAAAAAATGGCTGGCCGTCTCGACGATCCAAAACGACGCCACCTACGTGTCGAGACGATGCGCGGAAACGAAACGACGCGGCTAGCCATTTTTTCGCTTTTTCCAAAGGTGTTGTTTACCTTTTGTATGGGACCGCGACGAGAAATCTGACAGTTTGTATCGTTTCCGCCCAGGTAACCACGAGCTGTCATCTTTGGAATATTCAATGTTTATACCATGTGCGAGAGCGAGTGCGCACGACTCAAGGAAGCAATCCCATTGTGCCTCCCTTTCCACTGCACCACACAAATTTGTAAACAAATTCAGAAGCAACGTTGCAAGCTTCCAGCACTTCGGAAATTTGAATTTTGTTGAAAGTGGTGTCCATAGCTAGTGAAAATGGCAAACAAAAACAACTTTCTAGAGCAGCTTCAGCGTTCTGCTAGTTTGTACTAAGTGAATGCGAAAAGATTTGATCAGGAAAGCCAACATTCTTGTGGAACGGACCGTAAGTGTTTGTGCTTGTGCTGCTCCAAATGTGAATACGAAATTTAAATATATGATTATTTATTTCAGAAGCTCCTAGTACTAGTGTGGGTCAGCTAGAGATTGATGACGATTCTTTGATCGTCTTCGACCTAGTTGGTTCAGAAGAAGAAACCCGTTCCGGAGACGATCAGGCTCAAGACGTAGTCTCAAGAATCGATGGTGTACCGGATAACGTGAGCAGATTAGGTAGATTTAGTGGAAGTACTTCGAAGTAAGACAACGCGACGATGGAGGAATGTATAAGGTTTTTGGCAGTTGTTCAAAATTTGTTTCATTCGACTGTGATCATGATGTTAGACATTTTACGAGAGAATCAGCTGCCGAAGGACATGCTGTTTAGTTTGTCCAAACGATTCAGGTAAGATGATTGAAATATTAGTCGAATGGGCAAATACACGTATCGTGATGTTGAATTATTATTTATTTCTAGCAATGTGACTTTACCTGCTTCGATGTCTCTAAATTTAACTATCGATGGGTTGCCACTACACAGACAGATTCTTATGAACATCCATGAGCCTCGGTGGCAGTCTTCAGCGGCTCGACGAAGCCGCTAAGGGTCGAAGAGTTTCTAAGGCATGTGTGCAGGAGCTTAACGACCTTTTGGATTACGGAGCCATCATCAACGAAATGCAACATGAAACAAAAGTTCGTGCAATTATAGCTGCTGCTCTGGCACGAGCATTTATTAAAAGTAAGACTTTTTTTCTCTCTAATTGTTACTTTACTCATCTTTGTTACGTCCGTTTTCAGCTGTGACAAACTTCAATGGGAAACATGAAAGTTGTTAGTGTACTACCGAAGGCGAATATAATCCGAATTCGCACACATTAGTTTTTAAAGGGCGATCGTTACTCCATTTGAACCTACTGGCCCAAATGTTTGCCCCGGTTTGTTTGCCTCACTGAGTGGAACCAACATACAAGATACCAGGGAAATAAGCTACTAGCTAGCGGTCACCCAAGCAGATGAGGAGGGTCAACATCTATTTGTACGTTTATCTCATACATTGGTGGAGTAAGTTTAAGAAATGATCAATCTATCGAAAGAATAATATAAACATGTAACATATATGTGCATCCAACACTCACATTAAATACAAAATATTGAGTTTTCGTTCCATAACGACATCTATACATTTTAATTTTAATTCAACACTGAAATAATTTTACAGATAAAAGAAATATCGATTATTTGTATACATAAACCCTAGAGGAACAAATAAACAAAATGGAAATCACAAAACCTATCTTGACAAAAAAACAATATCATATCATGAAGCTTTTTCAACAGGTGATGACTGACCATGGAATAACGAAAAGCACCATTCGGTTCGAAAATTAGCCAAATCAATGAAACACACAATGAAAACGATGTTTCACCAAGTGATGCGCCGACATGAATCTCCACGGAAATACCCATAGCAAGCATCCAAATGTTGGTCCACAAGACGCACCTGGAAAACCATGATCAAAAAGAAATACTTAATCGTTTGGTGGCAGCACATAGTGAATCAAAGCAAAAGCAGTACATCAGCGTACAGATACATACAGATACATTGCGGCTACTTTTACAGCCGACTGGTGCTTTTCGTTGTGCCAAGGAATAACTGTGGTCAGCCATCACCTGTTGAAAATGTTTGTTGATAGATATTGGCATTTAAGCTACCAATCGTCGAAGCGGAGCGTGGCTCATGTGATTTGGTGAGCCGCCCAGCCTAAAATTTTCGGCCACTGGCTCGGATCTCTCGCTCTAATCTCGCATTCGCTCTTGCTTCCACTCGTACGTGGGTAGAGAACACGCGATGAGAGTGTGTGCGGTGCACGGCGAGCTGAGAGCGTGTGCGTTTCAACGCGTAGAACTTGCACCGCGCCCCACTCACACACGCTGCGTCCCCACGCACCGCGTCCATAAGCGTATGTTATTTTCTATGCTTCATGCACTTCTGGATGTCCATCATTTAGGTTTTGCTCTAATTTGTTATCTTTTTGCTAGTTGTAATTCTGTTGCAGATCGATGAACCATAAATCCATAATATATAACATGCTCGGATATTTTAATTTTAGTTAGATATACATTTTAACTTTTGAGCGGATTCAAGGTGGAAAGAACGGGATTAGAGCCGTCCTGTACGAGTAAAAACTTTCGTATTGTTCCGAACTAACATTTTGTGGAAGACCGCAAGATCGTTCCAGCTACCGTTCGTGTGTAAGGACCTTAAATCATCTTCATAAGGTCCCTGATGAGCCATCGGCATCAGAAAGTTACGAGATGATGCGCAAACGATTTTTCAAATAAAAATATGTCGGTCAAAAAAACCCCTATTTTGTGGAAAATGTACGTTCCTCAATTCATAGTGGTCAAAACACATTAAAGAATGAACGTTCTTCATTCGCAATGCGTTCACGAAGCGAACGGCACATCACATAGCATCGATTAATATTTGATGTATAACGTGTCCGTTTTCGTGGCAAGGAATAGCCCAGACATTACCGACTATTTACTTTCAGATCCCAGGCATGGCATTGAACGGAACATCGAGACTTGAGTCGAGCGTTGGATCCAACAGCGCACCATAACCACGACGCATGATTCGCGAGTGAACTTAGAGCACGTCTATTCCCTAGCAATGCAGAGTCAAGACTGTTGGAAGAGAAGCAAAAATACGTGTATCGGAGAAATAATACGCGAGGCAAACACACAGGGCGAGCAACCCACACGTAAAAGTGGCAACGTTGCCAAAAGAATCAACTTTTTGGCTTCTTACAAGAACTTTTTTAAAGGGACACGCCGAAGCGCTTGAAAACCGACACCTTTTTCGGCCGCCTACGCCGGATTTTTCGGCCGCCGAGCTTTTCATAAAACCCGGCCGACAAGCTTGTCGAAAAAGCACGTGTTCGGGAGACTGGGCGACAACAACATACCTCTTCTTGTCCCAAGCAGTTCGAGCCTCAGAAGCAGCAAACACCAACACAAGTAAGTAACAATACTACCCAAGGGGATTTTTGAAATATTTCCGGCGCCTGGTCCGACCCGTTTTCGCGTCGAAAACGGGTCGGTCCAGGGCACGATGCGCAGTAAATTTCGACCCGATTTGACGGCGATGTTGACGAGCTGTCAGATTCAAACTTTATGGTGGGTTCAAATTCAAAATGGTGGGTTCGAAAAAAATTATCCATCTAGGTTCAAAAATAATATCCTCTCTAGGTCTGTTTTCCCTCCTCATTCCGTTATCTTTCCTCTTCCCTTTCCTAGCCTCTTCATGTAATGCACACTTGATTCGATATTCTTTCTTTTTTTTTATTGTCGCGGTCGTGGTTAACAGTGGTCGTGATTACATTGGTGGTAGCTGTTGAAGAGAAATTTTTATTGTTTGGTTAGTGAGGATTGAACACTTATCGTTATACATACCATACGATGCGCAGACCGGTTGATCTATCGGCGATGTTGGAAAGTGTCTTGTTGATTGTCTGTTTTATTTTACGTAACGATGGATACATTTTCTCAAAATTGCACTCGCTCGAAATAAGGTGGGTAGTATAAAATTATGAAACTAGAGGTTGGAGTTGAAAAATTCGACGAAGTTTGAGCAATTTAATAATGTGTTTGATTTTTCCATTGTGCTGTTTTTTTAGATTTTAGCACTTAATTGACGGTGACTGCAGCATGTTTTGGTCAGAAAACACCCGCCAATAAAGTGTTTAGTGTGGAAGTATTCATGCTACGACATCCACCGGGACAATCAATGAGAAACCCACCGAAACAACTGAAAACCGGCTCTGGACATTCCATCGTCACAGTGTACCTTTTCAAATTCCACCAGCATCGACAAATCACGGTAATTATTGAAATCACGTTACAAAGATATGACTTTTTATTTTTGCAATTTATAAGACAACTACTGTGTATCATTTTTATCAGGAGCTTTCAAACGCAACCTTCACAACCATTACATATCATACCAGCATCTCAGCCATCGATTTCTGGCAAGTGAATCAGAGAACAACTCTTCTTTCATTAGTTGCATGAGTTTTGTCGTCTGCAAGGCTTGCTTTACATTGAGTTTGATTCCCATTTTATCTTTCCCAGTGTTTCGTTTCGCCAGCCAGCAGTCGCTTCATGATGCTAAGATCGATAAGATGCAAACGATCCGCTACCACGACATCCTGGAGTATGTAAAAAAATTAAAATCTTAAAGAGGTGTCATCGTTCTTTGGTGTTCTGGATAGGCACCTTGCCTGAATCCTCCATCAGTTCATTGTGTTGCTTGTGTCCCAGAAAATACAATGGTGCTACGACGGTACATTTCTGGCAACTGTTATAACGAGCATGTCCTACTACACCTCTGAAAATTAAATACATGTGAAATTGTCTGCCGATAAGTTTTGTAGTCAACCTGTTATAAATGCTCTTGCTGAAGTGTCTGCAATAATGGCCCTTAGATGTATCGACACATGTTTCCAGTTGATGTTTACTCCATATTCCGAGGTTGTTCATCTCCGTGACCATGAGACGTAAAGATTCCTCAACGTTCGTCGGCTTCCTCCTACAATAGAAAATAGTTCTCGTCATCACTGGTACTTTCGGCATCTCATGGATATTACATAATATTGGGCAAAACTCCATGATGCCAATTTTATGAAATGGTAATCCATCCATTGATATATGTTGCCCTGAATAAGTGTAGCAATACTAAAAAACAAAAAAATAAAAATTAGTTATTTACACCCACAATTATAATGCTTCAAAAATGCACCCGATATGATACCAATACTGGCCGCCACTTATTTCCAATATCTCGATCGATGGCTTACGGTTGGTTCCCAATAATGTTCTTGCACTTTTAGGTAAGCTTACTGCCTTAGCTTTTTCATAAGGTCCAAGATCATATCCACGCTCCAGAGCGTTTCGTTGTTATCGATATTCGATTCGCCACTCTTTCGCAAACATTTTAATTCGGGTTTCCGCCACATTTTCAAGAGATTTCTTGTACAAAATAGACACCAAGCTTTTACAACACACTGCACGACCGTTTGTTTCAAAATGTAAACAATTCCTCAACGGGCTGTTGCTCACACACAAGTCTATGCTGTTGGCAACATAACGCGAGAGAAAAGGACGGAACGACAGAGCAGACAGCATTTGGATTGTCATTAGGTAGTGAGTGGTATGTCAAACGGTGGCGGAGTGGTTGCGGGGTAGCTCTCCCGTCGTGGAGGGGTTTTTTTTGTATGGAACTTTCATGGGTTCGGGTCGAAACGTCAATTTGGCGCTCCTTGGGTAGTTATAAAAAGATTTGAACCAAATGATCCATATTCCCCTCTAATAGGTTGGACAATAATAGTTGCAACTAAATGACAAGCGAGACCGGTGGAAATACAGCTGCTGATCCCAAAGAGTGGGAGATGCAAGATCGTCAAGTGGAACTACAAACTATTTTAAATTCACCGTTTTTTTTTATTTCATATCGCTATACTTTTTCACCGGGTTTGACCGTCGGTAAAAATGGCCGCCTCCATGAGTTGTCAAAACTCAAACGGCTGGGTTACACTTCCTAATGTAGCGGTTTATTGGAAGGTGGAAAAACGTTCTAAAGATCAGACAGAATGTTCCAAAGATGCTTGTCAATTGTTAGTTGGGTAGGCACAATACGCCTGTTGCGTTGCCTGTTGCGTTGATGCAAGTTTTGGGTACTCAACTCGATGACCCCCCAAGCTGCAAACGTCACATTAAAAGACGTCTTTTAGTGGTCTTTTAATTGTTAAAAAGACCATTAAAAGATGACTAAATAACACGGTTAAAAGACCGCATATGTCAAAAAATGGGGATTTCGAAAATTCGAAATAAAAAATTGTCCCTCCTTTTTTCGAACACCCACGTCGCTGTCCTTCGTCATTGCTCTGACTGCTACGTTATGTTGTAGAGTTTTCTTTTCTGAAAGCATGTAGATTTTCATATATGTATTAGTAAATTTTTATTACATACCTGCATGTGTATCAAACCATCGACTGCATATTTCATGTTCAGCTCTCCTAACCACTAGACCATTCGATTGGACAATTCTGTTTAGTCAGTTGTCATATATAAATGGAGCAAGTGCATGCAATTCAATATGTAGAACATTTTGTTACAAGTTTTTTATTCTGAGTATGTATTTTTTAAATACATATTCCAAACGCTCGCACGACTACAAAACAATAAATGTATCGTAAGAAAGGTGTTTAATAATACTTAATCTTCTGATATGATTAATCACATAAAAATGATAATGCCGAAATGAGGCTAATTCCAATACTTTCGAACAGCCTTCCAACAGCCAGGTTTTTTATTTGTTTTCAATCCAGTAATACAAAAACACAATTGCTACATTTTCATTATGCATATCTTTCAGTCCGTTGTCCAAAATGTCCTCCTGCTGGAGTGGATGGTTGGCAAAATTTTTTGTTGCGACCTGAGCCACGGTCTATCACTGTGTATGTTTGTAGCTCCTCCGGAGAGATCCATTATGTGAATACCGCTTTTTGAATTTAAAACTAGCTCAAACACACAGCTTGAACCTTACCGGATGTCTTGGTCAAGCACACATTGTTGTCTGTAGCGTTGACGATAGCAGCAGCACTAGCCATCGTCCTACGAGCCGCAGCAGCCAGGCTGATCGATGCCGGAATTCGCCCCCGCGACGGAAGGAGTTGTCTATGGTAGCAACTCGCGCCGATCCCGAGGACCGTAGCCGAACCGAGGAACGAGGAGGCGGGCTACTGCACCACCACCCGTTCCAGAAGTAGGAACAGTCACGCTGGATGGGGAAGTGACAGCCGACGAGACTAGCCGCAGCCCTCTGACGGTGGCGGAGGAAGCGGCCGTCTCGGAGGCCTCGACGTCGGGCCGCTAACCGGCGGTAGGTCGTCCTGTAGGTGCCACCCGGCACAGATGTCGCGCAGCTGATGTGGCCAGACAGGAGGGAGAGCCCAAGTGCCTTTCGGCGTCAATGCTTTTCAATGAGCCATGCCCCAACCACTGGCTCAAAGCTCGCGGTAACGACCAGTGATGAAACGGGTAGCGCCCGTCAGGTGTTTTGGTCGGCATTCGGAGTCGCGCCCGGATCTTTCAAAGATTCCCCTGATGGTAAACAAAAAATGCACAGATTGTTATACAAGCAATTATGTCTGAAGATGAAAGCGGGATCACTGCGTTGAGTTAATCTTCCAAACAATGATCCGAACATTTCCTCTACCTCAGCTGTGTCGTCTGCTGTTGCCAAACCTTCTTGCAAGTTGTTGTTTTCTTCACTGTGATGAAATTTTTCACCCTTTTCGTTCATTGTATCGATTGAATGATTTAAAATCTGTGATGCTACGATAGTCGGCTGCACGGAATAAACAACCAAATGTTTACGATTCGTATCGTGCGTATTTTGCTGTGACAGAAATACAATGCAAGGAAGAAAAATAAGAACCTTCAAAACCAGATTGAAAATCGCACGAAATGCACTTTAATCCCGCTTGACAGTATGTAACTACACGGACACAAGCAGAAACCAAGTGCAGTAAAAACCATTCAAACTCCTCAACCCTGCATCGTAAATTGAGGCAATCAGTCTTTTAAGCCAAACCTTGCAGATTGGGCCGCGATAGGGGAGTTAGCCACACTTCAACAGCAGAGAATGACGCGTGCATAGACTGTCAGAAACTTTGCGCTTGCACTGGCGACAGCATTGGTACCGCAAAACGCGGCTACACGAACCGCAAAGATTTTGACGTAAACTTATACGGTTTTTGAGTTTGCGCTTGGAGTTCGCGGTTCGTGTAGCTGGGCATACTGCACCCGACGGTTGGATGCGTAGCGTTGCGAATTTTCATAAGCTCATGCCAGTAACGCATGAGCGAGTTCATGTTGTACATCCTGTCTCCGTTCACAAATGGTGTAGCAATGACAGTAATTTCAGTTAAGTGGGGGGCGGGGGGCTTCATTTGGGTTCTTACCAATTTGGAAATGCACATTTTTTAATTTCCAATCATCTGATCCTTTTTAAGTTACGAAAAATTATCAACCATTCTACAACAATTCCTAATCGTAAGGTAGTGGTTACTAATCGCTTTCATTATGCAATCAACTAAAGATCAAAATGCTACCAAAAAGAAATGTGCTATCGTTCTAGCCCGGATTCATTCAGGAAACCTCTATCATCATTTCGACAACTTTATACAACGCAGCTATGGGTTTCAGATGTCAAGTAACATTGTGATTGATCGCTTTTCGATGTTCCCCAGCCCATCACAAACGATGACTAAATGGCAAAAACCTGGCTGGAAACATGATTGATAAACAGAAGATTCGATGCAAGACGTTTCGATCACACTTATCGCACGATAAACCAAAACGATCGACACTGAAAGGCTATCAAGTGCCAGTATATCTATATATATATATAAGATATAAGGCACTGGATTCAGTTGTTCGCTATGAGTTCGGGAGCAAGTGTCCAGAACAACAAGATCATTATGATGAGTTTTATCGGATTTTTCATCGCTGCTTTGATATGCAGCGTGGCAACGATAGAAGTGGGTGAATAAATACAGTCAGGAGTTCTTTACGCTAACCAAATGAGTTAATTTTGTTTTTAGATTCCACCCAACGGAAATTCGCGGATCGTTAATGGACTTAATGCTGCCAACGCCCCATACAACGCGCACGTGCTCTACCTTAACTCGGGCAATTCCGGTTTCTTTGGAGGAGGGTCTTTGATTTCCGACCGTCACGTTCTAACGGCAGCCCAAAACATTGCTGGCTTCGTACGCTGGGAAGTGGGACTAGGAAGTACTGTCTACGGGCAACTTACGACCCAGGTCTCGACTCAGGCTATCGCTCATCCATCTTTCAACATGGCTAACCGAGCTAATGACATCGGATTCATCATACTTCCATCGCCGGTTGTATTTACCGCATTAGTTCAACCCATACAGCTACCACTCCAGGGCCGTACTCTACCGTATGAGAATGAGGAGGGCATGGTAGTTGGTTTTGGATTCAACGTCGTCAATGGTGAGTAAACCTTGGAACTCTATTTTGTAGTCTCAATCATCTCGTTTATGTTCTATGATTTCCGCAGGCCAAGTCCGTTCCGACTTCTTGAAGGTTGGATATCAGCGCGTTATTGGAGATTCTCGTTGCGTCGGTATTTATCAGATCACTTTACCTAATCATTTCTGCGCCGAAGATACCCTTCAACGTTCTAACGTGTGCAACGGAGATCTTGGGGCGGGCTTAGTCGTTTCTGAGCGACGAGTAGAAACACTGGTTGGCGTTGCATCGCTCTTAACTCATTCCTGCGATTCCATCAATCCGACAGGCTACACGCGTGTATCAGCTTATCGTCAATGGATTCGAGATAATACTGGTGTGTAATGCATTCACGTTGGATAACGCATAGTTTAATCCTGCTGGCTACCCGCGTGCATCAGATTATCGTCAATAGATTCGGGATAATACTGGTGCGCGTTGGATAACGCATAGTAGTGTACTATGATGGTCTAAGTTTGTTCCGTTTTCTCGCTACTTATCCTCAAATTGAAAAATAAATAAAAGTTAAAATGCATCTATACGAGATACATTACCGACCGAATAGTTCTGGCAGCATGGTATAGATTGGCCACCATGGTATAGATCACGCCTGGAAATTGTACCAGTCTGTTATTTTTTATCACTTCCTCCTCCTGAAATCGAAATAAAACGATGGTGCACAGGGAAATAGTGCTTTCGGTAGTCCATACGACATGCTATTCTATACAAGCTGCTAATGTTACATTTCTTCACCCTTCTTGTTCTTGTTCATGAATGACGTCCTTCTTCCAAGCTTTAGTGATATAGTCCACGATACCGGATTTTATAAAAAAAACAACGTTGTCATCCTCACGTATACTGACTGCGCATGCGACTTTCCTACGACCGGGGTAGTAGAAGAGTAGTTGGATTGGATATTTTGACTCTTTCAAGTTGAGATAAATGGCTCTCCATGGTTAGAAGAATCTTCTTAAAAAGAGTTGCGCTTGTACATTTTTTCTAGAGCATTGGAATCCTTAGTAGGACAACACTTTTATGATTTTTTTGTCAAACATTATTATCCCCTTAACGGGATGTTTTGTCATAATTGAAGCACAGGGTATGTGTTGATGTGCCTGGGTTACGGTGTGGGCAAACTACCCGGTTTTTAACATTAATTATGTTCGCAATGGTGTCATATGTAATCATACCAACTACTTAAATTTGACTGCTTTTAGCGCTTTGCAACTGTTTGTCTAATAATGATAATTACATTTTTCAAACGGCATTTGAAATAAGTGTAAAGAAAACAGGTAAGCCACATTTTATCAACAGTGAACACCGTGCCGTGGGAAAGAAATGTAAGAGCAGAAATTCTATAATTGTACTCATGTCCAAATCAAGTGATTTTCCTAAACGGAATTATCCAAGCCGATGGCGGTACAATACGTCGTCGTCGTATTGTGACTAAGACTGGGACGATGACTGATGACGCATTTTATAAGGTTTCAAGTTCCCTGTTCCACCCGTTACGTAAACGTTTTTGGAGCTTTTGGAAATGCAAAACAAACCGAGTCTGCAAAACAGCAGTATATTCGAAACCTCCAGATGAGTGTATTCCACTGTCTGTCACAAGAGATACCATCACGCGTAGACCCTCTGATTGCTGTTGCGACAACCTTTTCCACTTGCAGTTCTTTAGTGTCAGGGCGGAGCGTTGTCGATCTAATCGAGTTGGTTGTCCACTTCCGACCTCGAGAGATATAAGACAGTTCTATCAAGAGCTGCACCATTTTCTCTCCATAAAGACAGTATCAGGTGTATCACCGGAGCACCCACTAGTGCTAACGACATCCATTCCCTGATTCCGAACACAGAATGTTCCTATGTCAAGTGACACACTGGACCGAACCACCACCTCGTCCGGCGTTGGAGCAGTATCGTTGGCCACCTCCAGCCTCAGTGGCCCTTGTGATATTCTGTGTTTGTGTAACCATGTTCAGTGAGGTGATGGGTGCGGGACAGGTACGGGTAACAACGCTGGCGTTCCTAGTAACGTTCGCAAAAAGGATAGTTCTATCAAGACTTTCAAGAACAGTTCGCTGCCATTCCCATTCCCAGGCACCAGGTTCTTCCGGATCCATTAGCGTGGCCGGGATCGATGTCGAAAATCGTGAACGGCCAGGTGGCTCAACAAGGTCAGTTTCCTTGGCAAGTGTCGATTCGGGCAGCACTTGGACGGAGCGTAACCGTCTGTGGTGGTTCACTGATTGACGCCCGGTGGGTTCTTACGGCGGCCCATTGTACTAATGACTACAATGTGTTCCAAATCGGCCTTGGTTCGATCCACTTGAATATGGCCAGGTTAACTATGTCCACTGTGACCAAGTATGTGCATCCTGAGTTCGATCCATGGAAGCTGACCAACGACGTCGCACTCATACGGCTACCCTCGGTCGTACCTTACAGCTTAGAAATTTTCCCAATCAAGCTTCCAGTCAACATATCTCCCGTTGAGACGTTCCTTGGTCGGAAAGTGATTGTATCTGGATTTGGACGCACATCCGATGGTAAGACACTAGCTATACGCACAATAATAGTATCAAGCTGTGTACTACCTACTATTCTTTACCCAAATAGCAGTTCAATCTATTTCCACCATATTGAAATTCGAGCACATGCGTATAATTTCCAACACGGAATGTTCCAACGTGTACGGCTCCTCCATTATACGTAACACGACACTCTGTGCTATTGGATGGGAACGCTCGAATCAAAATGTTTGCCAGGGCGACTCCGGTGGCCCGATGGTAATGCAGCACAACGGGGGAAGCTGGATACAAATCGGAATCGTCTCCTTCGTGTCCAGCCGTGGATGCAGTACTGGCGATCCGTCCGGGTATATTCGTACTGTTAACTATCTCAACTGGATATCCGAAACAACCGGTCTCCGAACTCTTGGTTCGGTTGTAAGGCCGGTCTAAGGTTATATATGGTACCACGCAACCAGATGAATCTGCCCCTAGGATCGCGATAATGCACGGTGTTAAAAAAAACTACCATGCCTTGAAAGTATGGTTGGTATCATTATATAGAGATCTCTAGGTTCGATTTTTCTTTTACTGATTTCAAGCCCACCAGTCGTTGATTTTGAGATAAAAACACATAAAATGTAATAATCAGTATTATTCAATTGAAAGAACTAACTACTACTACTCGAGAGTGATTGAACACAACTGACTTCATCGTAGAGTTAAAACTTATAAAAAGAGCACAATTAAACTTCATATTTGATTTTGGTCACTAGTTATCTTTAGATGCCGAAACTAGGACTAGTTTTTAAAAAATACCGACAAAAATTTCCCGACATTGGTTTGTAGACGTGTATCTTACCATACGCTCAAATCGAAACTCTAACAGTTTAAGGGGGTCCAAACTGTAGGCCACAGATCTGTTTGCTTAAGTTTCTTGATTTATATCACCTGGACATTGCATTCCACCCACAGAAGTAAGTGGTCTTTTTAACTACCGATTTCCTCTTCGCTATGATCAGTTGGCATTTTCAAACCCTTTGACGAATCAAGTATAGTGAAGTGAACCCGTAGCAGCGAAGCTCCACCGATACTGAACAGTTTTTGACTGTTTGAGGTTTTGAGATTTTTTTCTTACTGAAATAAAGAAATTTCTTCGAAAGATTCTCTCGAAATAAGATAAGTCGAGCGGGTAGTTCCTTAGCCGTTAGACTGTTCTTGTTTGAGATTTTTATATGAATTTTTCAGAAATGTTCCATGATCAAATCCAAAATAGAACGGAAGTCACAAAAGTCTACAACCGAAATTCCTAAAACAAAAATGTAATAGTCAAACCAAACCCCAATTGATTGCAGTAATATCAGTTTATATCAATCAAAATATTACAGTAAACCAGATAGAAAACAAAACAACTTTATTCCGTAATGTTAAAGCTAGTTGGAGTATAATGTTTCCACCAATTGTGTTTTTCGGCACTTTCAAAACGTAACATTGAGATGGAAGAAGTACAGCTAAGGCATATTCCATGGCTTCCATGGCTTCATGTTGCTTATTCCAAGGTAAGCAGCAAATCTTCCCCTTCTAACTTCATACCGTTGCTAATGTCCAGTGTTTTCACAACACCAGCCCGAGGAGATTGAACCACCATTTCCATTTTCATGGCTGACAGCACTATCAAAGGTTGACCTTTCTCGACGTGATCACCGACTTTAACTTTGATTTCTGTAATAAATAATAGAGTCAATCAACAGCATGATAGTTTAAAATTAAAAATAGTTAAACACATGTTTTTAAAAAATGTTCATTCATATACGTACCGATAACGGAGCCAGGCATGGGTGCTCCGACTTCGTCTTTGTTACCCTTGGTAGCCTTCGGATGAATGTGTAGCTCTTTGACGGCTTCCTTGTCGCGGATTAACACCGATCTTAGTTGACCGTTCAGCTCGAAGAACACCTCTCGCTCGCCGTTTGCTGTGAGGTCCTCTGCTCTTGCCAGTGTTTTAAATCCGAGAGTTTTGCCTTTTTCAATGGTCACTTCAAACTCTTCGCCCACCTTCGGGCCAGTCAGAAAGACGCGCGTGTTCAACTTGTCGACCGGACCAAACGTATCGCGGAAGTTGAGGAAGTCGTTTGTGACTTGCGGGTAAAGCGCCGCTGACATGACATCACGATCGCTAACATCGGGATGAGATTCCTGGAGGGATTTTTTCAATGCATCAAAATCTAGCGGAGCTAACTGGGCTCCCGGACGTCCTTCGATGCGGGGCATATCTTTAAGTACACGCGATCGCAACGGTTCGGGGAATCCTCCATGGGGAGTACCGATGGCGCCTTGCAAAAATTCAACCACAGATTTGGGGAACGATAGTTCTTCAGCTCGCTCTAGCACTTGGTCGGCCGATAAATGGTTCTGCACCATGAATTGGGCAAGATCACCAACCACCTTCGACGATGGAGTCACCTTTATGATGTCACCCAGCAACAAATTGGCCTCCCGATAGGCCTTCTTTACGTCTTCAAAGAAATCTCCCAGTCCAAGCGAATAGGCTTGGAACTGAAGGTTTGTGTATTGTCCTCCGGGGATTTCATTCATATATACATCGGCATTGCCGGATTTCATCGTCGTTGTACACTCAAATGGAGCGTAGAGCGTACGCGCTTGCTCCCAGTAGGCTGAATACTCGCTAATGTCCGGCAGTGCCAGCCCCGTGTCAAGGCTGGTTCCTTGCAATGAAGCAACAACCGCTCCCATGCTTGGTTGAGAAGTCATGCCCGACATGGAATCCACGGCTACATCGACCACGTCCGCGCCGGCTTCAGCGCAAGCAAGCATAGAAGCTACCCCAGCACCTGATGTATCGTGTGTATGAATATGGATAGGCACATCCGGGTGTTTTTCACGAATAGCTGTTATAAGTAAACTGGATCACAATGAAAAGCACGTTAAAAGTGAAGAACGAATCAAGTTACTAACAATAAATAGCAGATTCAACGTACCGTGCCGCCTGTGGTTTCAACAATCCAGCCATATCCTTGATACAAAGCACGTGAGTCCCTGCTTTTACCAACTCATCGGCCAAATTTGTATAGTATTTCAAGTCATATTTAGTCTTTTTTTCATCACTAACGTCCCCGGTGTAAGAGATGGCAGCCTCCACTACACCACCAGCATTACCGGCCGCCTCCATGCCAAGAATTAAGTTTGGCAAATAGTTGAGCGAATCAAACACTCGGAAAATGTCCATACCGCATTGCACCTGAAGAAAACAAATTCGGTTCGATTAATACCCAAGGTACACATACTACACGATAATTAAACGATTCACCTACCGATAGGTCACAGAACTTGGAGACTACGTTGTCCGGATAATTCGTATAGCCAACGGCATTAGCACCGCGTAACAGCATCTGGAAAGGGATGTTAGGAATCTGCTTGCGCATTTCCTCCAACCGTTCCCAAGGACACTCGTGCAAGAACCGCAGGGCGACGTCGAAGGTAGCACCGCCCCAATTCTCCAGCGAATACAGATTATTGAACTTATGTGCCACGAACGGTGAGATCTTTAGTAGATCGTGTGTTCTAACTCTGGTTGCCAGAAGGGATTGGTGCGCGTCACGAAACGTTGTATCCATCAGCAGAAGGTTTTTCTGGTTGCGAACTGCTTTGGCAAAGCCCTCCGGTCCTTGCTCTTCTAAGATTTGCTTGAAACCACGTGGTGGCTCTGTAACTGTTCGTAATAAATTTATTATTAGCCATGCCGAGACTATCAGTAATGCAAAAACAGCAGGTGTATGTGGATATATCTCTATACAAAATGCAGCAGTTAAGTTTCCTATGCGCGAATCCCTTGTGTCCTTTTTGTCATTATAGAAACGGTGTTGTTTTAAACTAGCAGACGATTTCTTTAGAGCCCCCCGGTAAGTATAATATTAAAGTTAAATTTTGCTGTCGAAACTTGATGAGAATATGCGGTGACTAACAACATACAACATACATCGCACGGTTAAATTGTTCCTCATGTTGGTCAAAATTAATTATCTTAAAAAGCGACTTCAGCATGCCATTTAAAATGAAATTATATTCCGCTGTTATTACGTACTACTAGTGGGGTTTAGGTTATTCCATAGTATTTCACAAGCGCCATATTCAATCGTTTTCAAGTACAGTAGATATCCGACATACGCGGTACTCGACATACGCGGATTCGGAGATACGCGGTTTTCAAAATTTGACAGTAGATTGGGTTTATAACATCAATCATCAAACCACACGAATAAATATGTAAATTACATAGCAGTTAAATTTATCGCTATTTGGACTGTACTGTAAAATTTAATGAAACTGAATGAATAAATAAATAAATAAATAAATAAATAAATAAATAAATAAATAAATAAATAAATAAATAAATAAACAAACTGATGTTTTTAAATTTATTGTAAAACCAGTGAAAACTGATTAAATGTTATGAGATGTATTTACATTAATTGGTTTTTATGTTTAATATATGTATTCCTTGAATCGGCCAAGGCCGATGAACATATAAGACAACCCGGTTGACAAAAATTCAAATTTTTTGCAGCTGTCATGTAGTACCAGCAAGTTTTTCCATGGCAGATTGCTGGGACTCTTGCTGGAACTACATAGTACCAGCAACAATGTCAATTTCTGTCAACCGGGAACGATTTATTAGGTGTTGTTTTTGAAAACAGTAATAACCCGGTTGACAAAAATTCAAATTTTTTGCAGCTGTCATGTAGTACCAGCAAGTTTTTCCATGGCAGATTGCTGGGACTCTTGCTGGAACTACATAGTACCAGCAACAATGTCAATTTCTGTCAACCGGGAACATAACATATGTCAATCCAAGCCGTTATCGTAAAGCAGTATAGGTATTGTTTAGGTTTTAATGGATTTAATGAAATTTATATTAGTAATAATTTGGCAGCATTACCCGAAATCACCGAAAACTTGAGATTTTATTGTGAAATGTCACCAGATGATGAAAGATATGTAGCATGTTCAGTGAAATTTTTAGCGTGTTTACTTAACTAATTACATGTTAGTTCTTATTGGGACGGAGAGTACCTTTTCTTTTACCCTGTTCCTCGTCGGCCAGTGCTTCTGGTGACAGGTCTAAGCGTCGATAATAGCATTTTAAACCACGAGAAAAAGTTGCATTTTTTTCCAACAAAAATAATGTTGTAAGATTATTTTTTATATATTTTTCCCATCGTTCGAGCATTAGTTGAATTCGAAGAAGTCATCATCGATGTTGTCATCAACCCGAATGGAGTCATTAATTAACACAGAAAACGGTGGTTAGAGCCACGACACACATTTTCAATGTCAATTGAAAAAAAGATGAAAAAAATTGAGCAAGAAGAAAAATAGTCAAATAAAGAAAACACATAAGCACCACACACATTTAACATACACCAAACACAGTATAGAAACAGTATTTGAAAACAACAGATTATATCACATATATATAAATATATCAGATACTTGACATACCTAGTGGCAACTGAGGAACATGTGGATGTACTTCGGCAGGCTTCAGCTTTGTTGCTAGTGGTGTTGTTGGACCATTGACCAATACTTCGCCAAGGTAGTTAAGCAGCTTTTGGGCACGATTCTTTGATTTGGCGAATCGGAAAAGTTGCGGATGTTCGTCGATGAAATACGTATCCAGAACTCCGTTGAGGAACTTTTGGTTTTCTAGCACATTCAGCAAGAATGGAATGTTGGTTTTTACACCACGAATACGAAACTCGCGCAACGCCCGATTCATTTTTGCCGCAGACGATTGCAAATCGGACGCGTGTGATATAACCTTCACCAGCAATGAATCGTAGTATGGCGAGATAATCGCTCCAGCGTATGCGGATGCACTATCCAAACGAATGCCCATGCCCTCGCCAGATCGGAACACCTCTAATCGTCCAGTGCTGGGCTGGAAATCGTTTGCGGGATCTTCCGTCGTGACGCGGCACTGGATGGCGTAACCTTGTGTTTTAATGTTGTCCTGCGTATATCCGAGTTCGGGTAGGGTCATACCTTCCGCTACACGTATTTGCGATTGGACCAAATCAATGCCGGTGATTTCTTCGGTCACGGTGTGCTCCACTTGCAGACGGGCATTTACTTCAATAAAGTAAAAATTACCAGACTCATCGCATAGGAACTCGACAGTACCGGCGTTTTCGTAGCCGACGTGGCGAGCTAAACGCACCGCGTACTCTGTCATTTTATTGCGCACCTCTATAGGAAGCCGAGGAGCTGGGGCGATCTCCACTACCTTTTGGTGGCGTCGTTGTACCGAACAATCACGCTCGTACAGATGGACTACATTGCCTGCTTTATCGCCGAGAAGTTGCACTTCTATATGGCGTGGCCGCTCGATGAACTTTTCGATGAACATGGCTCCGTTGCCAAAGGCAGCCTTGGCTTCTGAGCTGGCACGCATAAAATTGTCTTCAACTTCATCCATTTTGCGAACAACACGCATACCTCGACCGCCTCCACCATAAGCAGCCTTAAAAATTACCGGCAGCCCATGCTTACGACAAAAATCGACAGCTTCCTCCTTGGTAGTTACTGGCCCATCCGTGCCGGGAACGATGGGGACCCCGGCTTCGATAGCAGCCTTACGGGCAGCAACTTTGTCACCCATTTGCTGGACAACTTTTGGAGAGGGCCCGATGAAACGCAACCCTGCGTCGATGACGGCTTGGGCGAAGTCTGATCTCTCCGATAGAAACCCGTAACTAGAAAAGAAAAAACAAACAAATGACCCAATTGGTTGCAATGAATGGACAACGAAATTAATTGTGCGATTAGTTTACACACTTACCCCGGATGAACTGCATCGACATCGTTTTCCTTGCACACTCGAATGATCTCTGGGATATTAAGATATGCCTCGACCGGTGCCAATCCTTTTCCTACCATGTACGATTCATCAGCCTTTTGTCTGTGCATGTGCATCTTATCTTGCTCGGAGTAAACTGCCACAGAGCGTATACCAAGCTCCGTGCAGGCACGAAATACACGGATGGCAATTTCACCTCGATTCGCAACCAGCACGGATCGGATTGGCTTATATTCGACTTGGCTTGCAAAGCCATTCTTACGAATTGACCACAGCCGAGCGCGATTTCCGTGGCGTAGGGCAGATACTGCCATTTGGGCACTAAATAGTTGCATTTTTCCTAACCGTTGTGCAGACGATTACGATTGAAGTAGTTGGCAAATGCAAGTTTCTGAGGTGCAACAATTATAATTTCATTACCAATCCACAGTGTACAGTAATGAAACCTGATTCCCAAGGATATCCGTTGCAGCGCGTTGCGATTTTTCTAAATTAAAAAGAAAATAGAAATAGAAGACAGTTTCATGCTAATTTATTTTCAATATCATATAACAAAACAAAATGGTAAGGTTAGGTTATTCCCCACCTTCAAAGAATCTTAAAACGTAATTTAGAAATTCCAAGCATTAATTGAAAAAAAAAACAAATCCAAAAGAACAAAAAATAACATTTCCCATTTTTCGATTGGTTTTTGAAACGCACGGCGAATGAAATTTCCCAAAAGTTAGGACTTGAATTTTACGAACTGAGCTGTGTTAAACTCATTTTCTATCTCATTCTTTACTGACTGACTACTCGAAAGGTCTAGACTCCATTTGTTAGGGAAAAGGCTGATTCGCACGTCGGCAAGTGCAAGTGGCAAGTACCAGGCAAGTGGCAAGTAGCCGTTCGCACTGCAGGCAAGTACTTGCCGGTAACTTGATCACTCACACAAGTACACAATAACGAATAAATTTTATTTTACCATTATTTCATCATCAATAAATAAAAAGATCGATCAACGATACGATCAAATAATATTTCTTGAACATTAGTCGAAAATTATCCTAAACAAATCACGAAAATGAAACAGTTTTTGTTTGACATCTTGTATTTACACGAGTTGTCAACCAATACATCCAGCTACTTGCCCGAAAAATAGACTCGGTTCTATTCCAGTGGCAAGTAGCTACTTGCCACTTGCTACTTGCTAGGTCCTGATTCGCACGGGGTAGGTACCCGGCAACTTGCCACTTGCACTTGCCACTTGCCGACGTGCGAATCAGCCTAAAGGCTCATCAACCCCGGTGGCAAAATCAGCATGCTTTCTCATTCTGTCCAATTGACAATTGATACCACCAGAACGAGAAAGCATGATGATTTTGCCAATTTCATACACGCATAGTTTAATATTTTCCGGTGAAAGATAGCAAACATTGAAAATGCGTTAGTAAAACTTTGGTCATGGATTAAGCACATTCTAACGACAAATGTCTCAAAGCTGCAAACCGTAGCGACTGCCATCAGATGGCATTCCTACAATGCGACTACTATGAAGCATTAGTAAGCATAAATAATCGTAAATCGAAAGATCGCAGTTACATTACAGACTCGACAAAGTGTACCAAGTAAACCCTATCCAACTTCTACGATCCTACCCTTCTAGTGCTCAAAATAAATGTACATCAAAATTTATTTTCGCAATTTTGCATGTCCAAGAAAGTAATGCAAAATTCTGCGTGTTCCATTTTCACTTTCACTGACTCTGCAAACCTTATTATAGATAGGCTAGGTTGTATTTTCACCAGTTGTTGCTAGCTTGTCTAGTCATGTTACTAAACCACAGCAGAAGATGTCAACAAACGAAACTGTTGGAGTGCGTACGGGTAAATTGTATCGGCAGTTTATACGAAGTGGGTGCTCAAAAGACAGAAATTTTAACACGGTATCAAGTGGTAAAGATGATAATTGGTTATAATGTGTATGTTAAATTCTCGAATTAACAACACCTTCCAAACGAGCCGACTTTTTACTTCTGCTACTTTCAACCATTTGCACCTTTATTCATTAATTTTTCTTCAAATAAATTCACGATCAATAAACTCAAGCATAGATATTTTGAACATCGTACTTCAACCACAAAACAATCTTCTTCTTCTTCTTTTCGTAACGACCTTGTTTGTTGTTGGTCATGCCTGCCCATTAAGGGCTTACGAGACTTGTTTCCCTGTTGTACGTGGATAGTCAGTCCTCTCGTACAGGGGAGGGTCCGGTCTCGGTTGGGATTCGAACCCACACCGTCGAGGTGGTGAGCCCCGGCGCTCATGGGCCGATTTTCTAACCGGCGCTACCGCTTGGCTGTCGCGGACCCCCAACCACAAAACAATCTTTTCATCAAATTACAGAGACCCATGAGAACGTGTGCGGCTTGGTTAGCTAGGTGGTTGGTTGGTTCATAAATCAAAAGACTTAAGATTTGCTTCATACCAGCAAAATAAAAATGTGTAAATAAATTTATTGTAAAAATACAAATGAAACATTCAAACCTGTCAACGTATACAACCTTTACAGCCAAACCTCTAAGCATTGATCTTATGAGGGCGGGCCTCGCTCCGTGCGTACAAAATGGTATCGAATTTTTCATTAAATTTAGAGATTTTCCAATGGCGTAACTTTTTATTTACTACTTTTCATCTTTTTTCGATCATCTTGGACCTAGTGAATCCACTATGTGCATACAGACAAAAAAGGTATCGGTTAGGACTTGAACCCAAGCCCCCGATGGGGATGTCCCAACGCTCATGTGTTATAACTAACGTTACTAACATGTATCAGTTATAATCACATGTTTCAGAATACTAATGCTAAGCTTTGCTAAGCCAATAGCCTAAACAACCGCCAAAATGAATACCGAATGAATGAATACGAACTAACTATTATAAAATATTTTTTTCTAATTATTATTTACAGAAAAATATTTGTATGGGACAACGTCTTTTGTATGGAACAGCGTCCAGAAAACTGGCAGTTAACATCGCTTCGGTGCTTTCAATCATTATAGCTTCATTTATTTTGATTCTCTATATCGTCACAGCAGTAATCACCGATTGAACAGAAATTTATTTTTTTTCTTGTTTCATTTTTATTGTACCGAGTTACCAAGATACAATTTCCTGGTATACGTATAGTTTTTGGCAACATGTGTATGCAATTAGGTAAAATGATCTAAATGTAATGCACAATTTTTCTTGAGCCATATCATGGAATTTATGAATGACTTAGGTGGTAAATTTGTTATACATAAGAAAATTTCTACCATAGAATGCTCAGAATGTTTCAAAGTTTTAAAAAAATGTATTGAGCCGCATTGATGGGTCCGTCAACATCATTTGAACGCAATGACATCTACCGATATGTTTATTGAGCAGCACATTATACGACAAAGTTTGATCGCAACGCATGTAGTTAAGTGAACCAATTGTGGAAGACATATCACCTTCATAAAGCTGGGTAAAGCTCGGTCTTCATCTCGGATTCGCTAGATGGCAATCAATGATAACGTTTGTTGACCGTTAGTGTTAAATAGAAATAGCACCGAGCTACCTTGGAGATATCAGTTGAAATTGATTAGTTATGATTAAATCCGGACTCTTCCAACATGTTCAAGCCCCGGACAACAGTAGCTCTAACAAATGGTAAAAAATAAGTTTCACGGTAAAGAAACTCAGAATCGTTATCACTAGCCTACACATACTACGTGTCAGTATTGCGAGTGTGTTTGTGTTCCACAGGAAATATATTTGGACTGGTTTTTAACGCTTCTTCAAGTCACTGCAGAATTTCGTAACCTTCATTTGTCCGACGATCTTGATATGGAATTTTATGACTGCTGTTACTCGAATCAGCCAATACGGGCCCATGGATTTACATTTTTTAACCAATTAAGGCCTAGTGATGGAATTGACTAGTAATTGGCTGTATTTGATTTTTATAGATTACACATTGCATGTCTGTGAAACTAACGATCAACTGAGAACATAAGCCATAGGACGGTTTATGTCAAAAATGTCTTCGATTTAATTTGTCTTACAGTGTTACAATCGGAATTGCCACGTTGCTATGATAACACTCGTTTACATCGACTCGACTCCTACGAACCACGCACACCTACCATAGTTAGTTGTTAGTACAGTTAATTAATAAAATCTGTACATTCATAAATGTAGTACATATTGACTTTCACTCCACGTTTGCACTTAGCCGCGATCAATCCACTAACATTCGATTTATGTTTTGAAAAGTAGCTTGGAAATTGAACCCTGTGCTTTTATAACGGAGCAATAAGTCAACCAAATGTTAGTGTAAAATCAGAGGAAAACACATCTGCTGGGTTCTGGTTCATGGTACAACCTAGCCAACTCTTAACTCAACCACATAGATGAAGTAACTAAAACTTTCACAATTCCGAGCCTGCGTGATTTAAAATTAAAATATTGGATATGCTATCACATCCCTGAGATAATATAATGCAAATAATGTAGAAATACGATTAAATGGAAACGGTTCTAATCCATATGTTTACATTACAGTAACCAGTCACTTACATTTCTTAACAGACACACATTAACGAAAACATTACGAACACATTAACGAAAACCTTGTGCTATGACATTGAAGCTGGAAATTAATTGCGGTCAACCGGTTCCAACAGGCTGCCCATTTTCTTTTGCTTCTTAGTGTCTTTGATCTGTTGCTCGCATGTTGAAAGAGCGATAAAACACTTTAACGTGGATGGTCTGTATACCTTTCGTAGACTATTGAACAACAAATATAACACGGCGAAGTCAACAATCCTAATAAGACTCTATTATACCATTCGCATACATTATGCAATAATGGATTCGCTCATTAGCAGTATGTTCATTAATCTAAATCCAGAATACAGCTGTTTCCACTCGAAGTGATGCAAACATAACGACCTAAAATTTCCAATTTATTGCCAAATATCAAGCCATACCGGCACATGCACATCCGTGTTTTTATGGGTGGGTGTAACTGTAAATGTTAAATACCGCTGATGTGTTTCACACAATCATGATTGTATGTACAAAATACACAAAAAAAATATCGTATAACTTGTAGTAACAGGTGTTAGACTATTTACCACAGCAGAGCAATATTACGTTAGTCTGTTGATGATCAAAACTGGATTTTGTTCTTGGTGTACAGAAAATTCACAAGCTACTATGCCCGGCCACTGCTCGCAAACGACTGAGGACGAAAACAATAATACGCCGTATATTATCTATCTTATGTGGATATCTTATGTATATGTAACTCCAGCGTTCGTCACAAGTTCACCTATATTCTCAGGTAGCGTAAAGTAAATCGATTTGACATTACACGAATAGAGCATAGCTTTTATACTAACCTTGGTGGGCGGCATGTGAAAAAAAGCACCACGATAATCGTACACTTCCCCGGCGGCCAATCCTACGAACCACGCTACACTGTTGCCGCTGAAAACTGTTGCCGCAAAGTTTTTGGCAGCAGGCACCGCAAACTCAAATGCGCCAGAATAAGAAGATGAAGAAGAAATAAATGTAAACATAATTTAATTTTAGAGACTTTGACCTCTCCGGTCATTCGTCTAAATGTAAACATAACAAATCTCAAAAACAAAATAAACGAACATATGGTGATAAATTTACGTGTTTATTTTGCAGCTACAGTAATATTTTGCCATTTTATAGCTAGAATATCAATTATAAATTCACCATAGATCAGGGGTCGGCAAAGTCCGGCCCACCAACTGATTTTATTCAAAAGTTTCAAAAAGTTTAATGATAAAGATTAAAATATTTTATCCTACCACTTTTTATGTAACTTGAGAACATCAAAATCTTCCTTCTTCATGCGAAGAAAGTTACCCGACGAACAAAGTTGCGCGATGGCGAGTTTAGGTGCTACTTTTTCCATACAAAACGCCCGGGCGATGAAAGTGCTACCCCAGTGCTCCTCTCCGCGAGTCTATACTTGCAAGCGTTAGCACAACATCGCGAACAAAACACCGCGACGAAGCGATGCATCAGGAGGAATTTCCCCATCCCACCCCTGATGGACCCATACTTGCAGATAGAACTGCAACACGGACAGGTTCGGACCAAGGCGTGTTAAACAGGGTAGGTTTGGTAAACCATAAAAACCCTGAAGTTGAATCGGAGAATTGATTCATATCAAAATTTAACCATGGCTACGATGAAGGCTCTTAAAAAATGAGTTATATTAAATACCAGTGAAATCAGTTTTCTTAACTGTCAGTATTTTCTATGTATTGCTGCGTTAAACGCAGTAAGGGACTTTCTCTCGCGCATCTCAGGCGAAATCAAACTTCGCAGGAAGTTCTTGAACTTCTTGCTTCAGTAAATATACTCGATCAATAGGTTGAAAATTGGCACTGCACTTGTTTTATCTTGAGCAGTTGCGAGAGTAAGAACGATCGCTCGCACAGCCGCCTATCGACAACGTAACGCTATTATGTTCTTTGTGTACGGCTTAATTGATTACAGCGAATGCGAAAAACCAAAACAATCGCTATACATCACTCATACCATGATTCATCTTGATTCATAATGTAAAGAAACAAAATATTAAGTCAAAAACATGGGTATTCTACCGAGCTATTACTTTCATTCGTAGTAGTGTGGTGGAGAATTGAAAAACACTTTTTTGAGTGACTGAAAGTGAAATAAGTGAACCAGATACAAATATTGAGCATCAAAAAGAATCAATATGTTCAGTTTTATATCAATCATCACTTCAAACACTGCTCATAATTACCAAGCGATGAAGAAAAAATAAAATATTATTTTGACAATCATTTATGAATTTGAACCAAATGTCAACAATCCAAAGTAAACCAACCTACAGCTTTATAGGCCTTGGGCAGTTTTGCCTGTTCCCTGGTGGCAAAATCATCATGCTTTCTCGTTCTGGTGGTATCAATTGTCAATTGGACAGAATGAGAAAGCATGCTGATTTTGCCACCGGGGTTGTCAACAGAGTTGTTTTGATTTTGCCACCGCTTGCAGAGTGAAATTGCAGTTCACCAAAAATGTGAAGAAAAGAGTAATATAACGGCAGTTTTCGTTAATATTCGGTAAGTAAACATTATTGAGATGAATTATAATCAGAAAGAATCCAAACTATGTGACTTTTTGTTCATTTTCTCTTCCAAAGTTCAACGCGAGCAGCAGCGGCACCAGAAGCTCAACCGCGGTGTCATCGGTGGAATCAAAGTTTGGTGCAAGGAGATGGCTGATTTTTACGGTCCCAAGCTTGTGACTCCAAGTGAACAAACGGTTTGTAAAGTGCTTAAATATATTTGAATAAAAAATGTTCGTTTAATATAAAATTACGACTTGGGAATTTTCCTTTGTATATGATGACAATATGTATATTGAAAACATCGCCTCCATCAAAACATCGCGCATTGTATAAAAAACATCGCGTCACGTCGTTTTTGTCACGCAACTTACATATTTCGCAGGTTCCCCCGCGATGCGAAGTTGCATCGCACGAAGGCTTAAGATAGGCTTAAGATTTGCTTAAAAGAAGTTAGAATCTTCCCAACCAGCCTGGATTTGGGTTCCATTTGAAAATTGAGCATGCCAGAGAAAACTCCATACAAAAAAAACCAGCTCTCTTGGACTTAGCCGATTTTTGCGATGCCACTCTCGATGATTGCCGTCCGCAGATGCCGCGAACGTGGCGAAGACCCGTCACTCGCGGACTTAGACAAATTTTTCGAACCCGTTCTCGAATTTTTCGATGGAGAGATCTTATTTGGGTGATCGAACGCGCGCACCCTGCATCGCGCTCGCTCCCGTACAAGGGGAAGCGCACCGAGCTCAAAATTTTCCATTGCGGCACATCGCGTTGTGCGTTTGTCTCAGTCACTGCGTGCATCCGTCGCTGCGTGCATCGGTCGCTGCGTGCTCCGTCGCTTCAAGCATGAGCTTGCATTTCTGGAGACGTGAATATTTTTTACTCTTTCGCTGCGTTCATCACATGCGTAGAGCGATTTTGCCAGATCGACGTAAACAAAGCAACACGGTAAGTTCGCTAAAGTTTTTCGGCGATAATTACATATAATTTGTACATTTCATCTATTGCAGGGTATTCAATGAACTATCAACTATTCAATCTACGATCCTAGCTAGTTGGAGACATCTTTTTACGCAGAATGATAAGTTCCGGAGCAACGCACCTGACCGAAAGAAGCTGAGCAAAAAACTTCCTCAACTAGCAGGTAAGCTCTGCAGTGAAGTGTGTGTATTTCATACGAAATAGTTTATTGTATAGTGTGTATGCTGTTCTTGATGGATCATCGATGTTAACTTAGTTTTCGGTGTTATTGGATTCACAAGAAATCGAGAAATAAAAAGGTGAAAACGCAACAACAAATTTTGTCCAGTGTATTCATTCGCGCAAGGGCTGTGACGTCACAGCCGCGCGTAGAAGCGAAAGAAAAAATCTCTCGGAAGTAACTCTCGGGTCTGGGGCTCTCGCGCGCTCACCTCTCAAAAATTGCACGGATGCAGCTGCTATTGTCACAACTATCCGTTGAACGGAGAACCCTCGGTTTTTGAACGGATATCAACTCATCGCGAGGTTAAAGCACGCAAAAGGTTATTTGGGTTAAGCCTATTTTGAGTGACCGTGCGAGTGAATATGAGTTACCTTGATGAACTTCCCCATCCCCGATCTTGAAATGTCATCAATCCCTTCGGAAACGAACACAACACCAGTCGTAAATTCACAACAGAATTATTTATTTCTCACACCAACTTACATTCTATAAGCTTTACAATTCTTTTCACTTTATTTATCTGAAAACAGAAAAATATACGAGATTTATTATTCTGTTTGACGATTTTTCACGTTCACGTACTTACCCGATGCGGTACGGCTAGAACTTGGTTGTAGGTTTTTGTAGTGCTTTACACGGCTGATATGGCCTTTACTTACCGTTTTAACATTCTTCCCACTAAATACACATGTTACAATCACCTCTAATCTAGATTTTCTTCATTTAAATTGGTTTTAATTTGCTTAATTTTGCAAAGGCTGCCTGCACTTCCACTTACAACGAATGAAAACAACAAACTGCAGAGCCGGCTGAGATGTCAAATTATATGGCGAGGACTCTATGTTGTTGCACGATGAGGAAGTTTGTGAACATGCGGGGTAGCATACATAGTGGAAACATGGAGAAACGGGTGGAATCTGAGTGAACTGAGTGATTTTGTTCAGCCGGGTCCATCAGGATCCTAATGATACCATGAAAACCCCGGCGGCAAAACCAGCATGCTTTCTCGTTCTGTCGGTATCTATTGTCAATTGGACAGAACGAGAAAGCATGCTGATTTTGCCACTAGGGAAACGCCCTTTTCATAGCGCAACACCCCGGCGGCAAAACCAGCATGCTTTCTCGTTCTGGTAAGAACAAAGTATGATGTCCCCCCCCTCTCACGAGTGCGGCGCTGAGTGACTTCGAGCAGAATTCGAGCTGGAAGCGAGCGACATTACTAAATAGCCGCATTGTATGCAAAACTGTGTCTTTGATGAATCGGTTATTGCTAAATTAGCCGCGAATTCACTGCGCACGCCACTAGATGGTAGTGACAGAATTTCAAATTGACCGTGCTGGTTATGACGTATTCTAACTTAGCTTGGGTAATATATTTTATCTGTTTTAAGTTGGGTAAATGTGGTATAAGGTCAAGTAAAATGAATTTGGATGTTCTTTTTTTAACTCTCAGTCCATTCCATTAATACCTTAGAATGGTTTTGTATTGTATTATGAATATGTAAATTAAAAATGAATACGACCAATCCATGAATGTTTCAATTTTCGTCATAAATTATTGACGAGATTGTATTCCATAAATGTTTTTGTTTTATTAATATTACTTAAAGCCAACATGAATATATTTAAATTCTTTATATTATACAATGAAACTCATTACATAAACTCAAAAGTATTTATAATCTGATTTACAAGGATTCGTTGGTATAGCTGCTATCAGCTCAGCATTTCCTTTCAGCCAACATATATCAATCTGACTACGAAAATTTCACATAGTTTAATACATTAACTGCCATATTAAGGACTGACAGTAAATTTTCCGTTCAAGTCGCGCCATTCCCTAGGAATTGAGATCGACGAATGTATGAGTCGTGCTTGTGCGCCGCGCGGGCGTATGACTTTCATCTATCAAGTATTACTTGAACGGAAAATGTCGCAAAACAACTTATTGTCATTGTAGCGGGCCGGGTTTCAGAGGGAGTCGTCGTTTATTCTCTGTGCTCAACTGACTGATTTGGCGGTGCGCTCTAAGGTCCATCGAGACCTTGGATCACACCGCCCAACTTAAGGCTAGTTCGGTTGGGCTCACTCCCTCCCGTGCCCAACCTTCTTACTCTAACAGGCCACAGGGCAATGCGCGCGTGGAACTCGACACTGATCAACGGTGATCGATGGGCTGCGCCAGTGGCGGATTCACACTCATGGGGGCCCTAAGCAGTAAAATAAACGGGGCCCAACGAAAAAATATGATAATTTTTTGTCTTGTTTATACGCTTTTCCACAAAATCAATGTTAGATATTACTTTTGTCCTACAATCAATAAGTTTTCTGGTGGACTTTTCAAAATGTGATTTTATCAATTTTTTTTAACAATTCTTATTGTTTGCAGCTTTGTCAAATGTATGGCACCATCTAACAGATTACGCCAAAAACACATTTCTCAATATCAGTTGGATGAAATTATACTCCAAAATCTTGTTGTTTTGATGGAAATGCATGCTTGTTACCAATTAATTAACTACAAAACATTTTTATTCTGTTACTCTTTAACTCTGATTATATACCAGAGCATTCTTTCATTATTCTTTGTATTAGTTTTAATAGGATACAGTAAAATTATCCATTACTGTCGGGTTCCAACTTGTCATTCATTAAAGAAAATTGATTAAGTCTATAGAATATTTGATTAAATACAAATATTACGAACTTGGCCTCTAAAGATTCGGGGACCCTTGCGAGCTCGGGGCCCCCCGCGGCCGCTCAGTCCGCGCACCGTTAAATCCTCCACTGGGCTGCGCTGTTGCTAACGCCCGGTTCCCCGCGTACACTGACCCGTGGCCGAAATGCGAGCGATGCAAGAGTGCATCGCTTCATCATTAAAGATCTAAAATATTTTACGTTGATATTATACTGTTCACATTATTTTCAATAAGTTAGTTATGGCTTAGGTCTTGACTGATATGAATACCTTTAGAAACTGGTAAACAAGAAGCTTCCATACAATATGCATTTAAAAGAATATTATATTCATTGTGTTTAAGTAAACACGTTGTTGATGGTAAAGTTAAAATCGTAGCTTAATTATCGGTATTTTACTTTAAGAAATAGTTTGTTGAACAGTCTCGTTCTATAAGGGATTCAAATTTCTGGCTAAATTGTTTTGTGGCTGGCCGTGTCGATATTTTTTCGAGGATCAAAACGACACCACTAAGACTCTGCGCGAAAACAAAACGACGAGGCTAGCCATTTTTTCCCTATTTTCAAAGTGTTGTTTTCCTGGAATAATCATGCTGATCTCAACTATCTGGAAAATGTCTGGAGGATCAAAATCTGCATATTGTGAACATTGTTAAAACTTGTGCAGGACCAATGTATTAAATCGAAAAAACAAACAAAAACGTAAAAATATTTCAATTGTTATCCCAGTTATTGCTCAGGTTCCTTGTACATGAACTATTTGCAGACATGAATTGGTCACTGGCCATTTTACACAAGTAGAGCATTGTGTTTTCGTCAAATGTTTTCGGCAATGGTATCAATAATTCATTTACGTCTTTCTCAAAGTTTTCAATTGGATCATTCCATACGTTTTGACGAACATAGATCAGAAAAGTGTGGCATGGTGTTTGCATAACTCCTAATTTACACCTAAGATTCATTGAATATCAATATGTAGATCTCACAAATTCTTGCCATGACTGATCAACAGATCAAATACAGATAAACTTTCGCATAGCTTTTCACTATTTGTTTGATGATGTTTTATCTTCACCAATTTACTGTTGGGATCATATTATACCATTGCAACAATAGAAGAACACTGAACTGATGTAACGTTTGCATTTAAAAAAATAGACAAATTTTTATTTGCGATAAGAAAAAAGTTAACCAAGCTAATTGAATGAAGTAAATTTTGTTGTAAAACTTCATCTTTTAAGTACTTTCAAAAAATATTTCGGCGCCGATATTTTCGATTGGTTCTAAAGATTGTAACGGTATTCACAAATGGATATCAAAGTATACCACAGTCGCAAATTGCTTGTCAAACAATTTCTTTTTCTACCGTTTTGTCGGTCAAAATTACGCGATCAATTATAGCTGCTGAATTAGGCTTCCGATTCAATAGACAGTTGTCAGACTGACTCAGAATAAAGAATGGTATGGTAACATAAACAATTTGTCAAGAACAAATCGTGCAGTACAGATCACCCGGAAGGGTCTTATTATCAAATTTGACTATGTTGTGCCATTATGCCTTTGCGTGATCGATTGTACTCCTGGAGGTTACCAGCTTTGTTGTTCCATATGGTACGGAAACACCCTTTTTGTCACCTGTCCACCTGTCCACGGTTTGTACTTTAACCCCTTTTTTACGTGCGATAACTATCACAATATTTTAGTCACGTTTAGGGTTCACAGGGTCTGGTCTACGTTCAGATTCAACGATTAACCTATACTTCCAAATTGAGTTTCTAACTGTTTCGACACTTACACCTTTCTAATCCCGGCACCGGCACTTGAGGCTGACTGATTTATTTTATATTTATCATGATATTACGGACGTTGCCGT
Source organism: Anopheles coustani (assembly GCF_943734705.1). Taxonomy (NCBI): domain Eukaryota; kingdom Metazoa; phylum Arthropoda; class Insecta; order Diptera; family Culicidae; genus Anopheles; species Anopheles coustani. Next base: position 46,942,257 of record NC_071289.1, on the reverse strand, counting down.
ATTGTTAAGCTGACTGATATCCTTAAAAGTAAACTATCATATACAATAATCATCAGCTACAAACAATGACAACCGAGTAAACACAAAGTCATACACACTTAAAAACTTTTGACGGCCTCGGTTAATTTTATTGCCGAGACCGCTCGGCTGGAGCATACTTTGCTGATATCTCGGCTTAAAATCCGCCTTTACCGAGAATCGGCATTGTAGTGAACCGAAAAATCAGCTAACCTTAGCAATTAACCGATTTTCGGCTGCAGTGTATGCCGAGCACCTCCGTTAAGAACCGTCTTACCGATTTCGGTTATCAAAGTAACCGAGATGTCGGCATTGTCACCTGTCATCTGTCATCCGCCTTCCGTCATACTTTATTTACGTCGTGGAAGTATGTTTATCAAGTACAAGCGTGAAACATTTTCTAAAACCGTGACCAACAAAAGTGATAAAATGGATATCCTTAAGCAGGAGGATGTAAGATTATTCGACATTTGCTGTAAGTTTGGTTTAATCATAGATATTTGTCTTTTTAGGTTGTGACTCCCAGTCTCAAATGCTTTTTTTTGCCAGGAAAAAGTGTGTGTATACGTAGAAAAGCTGCAACGGCGTATAAATATTCATATCCGGCAAGGACACTTCCACCCGGATAGTATTTTTTATGATTGGACTGTTGGAAAATGTCGCTGCTGTTATAAACATTCTATGTCTTTGAAAAGACATATAATTCAACAACATCCATCCCCAACACCAGACAGTTTAACTCCAGGCGATAAAGATGAATATTTACTGAAAAATGAACATATGGCCTGCATTATTATTCTAAAGATACTAACAAAAAACGTTTTGAAAAATTCCGACGAACGAATTTGTTTTCGTTATGTGCAGTAAACTGCACAAATGATTGTTTTTAAAAATTACTGATATCTCGGTTATTCGTTACCGACAGACTCAGTTAAACACTCGAGCTGTCATTTTTTGTAACTAACCGAGGTGCTCGGTTAGAAAAGTTTAACCGAGCGCATTGCCGAGCGCTCAGCAGTGCGGATCTCGGCAACCAATAGCCGAGACTCGGCAAAAATTTTTAAGTGTGTGATCGAGAAAGTCTAATTTCTATGAATATGTCGCCTGGTATTGAACACCTCATACAATAGTTTCAACGCCAACTCGATCGAATTGTTCTTTTACATGTTTTTTTACATGTTTTTTTTCTCCGAAAATTTTCTTACTTGCCAGATCAGTTGGTTGTCCGGATTTGACCGTACTATGCAGACTCCTACTTTAGTGGGGGTGAAGAGAGTTACTGTGATCAAAAGAAGGTATATTATAGATTGCTGGTCATCCGTTCGTAATACCGGAGGGTGCCAGACTCGAGGTTTGGTTAGATCTAATAGGAATTGTCGATAGCTGAGCAAACATATTTCCATACTGAGCGTTTCCAATCGCTTCTCCAATAATAAGTGAATGTATTAACGAATACGAATTGAATATTAAAAGATGTGCAGACTTATTGTGACATTTATTCGACAAAACATCACGTTGATGTAGTGTTCCAATTCTGATTTGATTTGGATCAATCATAAAACATGGAAGCAGACTAAATATGCTTAGTTTAGGTTTGCTTAAAAAGTTGTTAAAGGAAGTAGTTTTTAATGTTGTTAAACAGTGTGAAGATCTTTTGCAAGTAAACTTATTTTCTTTAAAAATCGAACATACATAAATGTATAATAATTTATGTTTATGCATCTACATTGTCGGTAACTTAGAAGAATGCGATTAGAAGCAGAATGTTTGATAGCTTCAAAATTATGATAGGCTCTTCCAGTCGGGTTTCAAATGTAGGTGATCCAAACTTGAAACAACATTTATGCCATGCCATACTGTGTTCGGATGAGCATTGCGCATTGGATTCTTTTCACCCACTTACTTGCAAGGATCATAGATTGCGGTAAAGTTTGCTTCAATCTAAATAGTAATACTGAGACAAAAAAAAATGCAAAACGAAAAGTTTTGTTCAACACATTCGGTTCCAACCCCATATTGGAGCACCTAAGATCCAGAGCACACATAAAACATGTTTTTTTTATATGATCTTCATTTGTCATAATACATGAAAGCAGTGCTGAATACTAAATTTACAATTTTCATTCATCAAGGAACGATTTCCCACAACAGTTGTTGTTACAAATACCAAAGCAGCATATTTTTTGCCGCACGTAAATTCAGTGTGAAACGACGACATCGGAACGAGATTGGTTAATCGCAACCGTACAATCTTCTATATTCCATTTCATTTTGCAGTGCAGCTTCTAGTTTTATTTAGCAGAACATTCCAGAATATTTTTGCTCAGAACTCCTGATTTTTAAAAGAAAGGATGTAACAAGTGCTGACCTGCCTGTCGTACACTAAACGTTGATGAATTTGAATTAGCTTTATTCGCCATAAAAACTACTGATGCGTAAATAATTAAAAACGAAATGGAAATTGTGCATAAACATGTAGCGCATCTAGCCGCCGTACCAAAGTAAACAAAGATTTTTAGCCGCGAGTGCGGCGGCTATGCCAACAGAGATGCTCTTCATTTCTCCCTCACACACGTGGATGGGTACCAATCGCGTGTTGGCGGGAAAATTTAAAGGGGCGCGTGCGTGAGCGCTTCGACACATCAAGCGGCCAACTTGCCATCTAGCCGACACACAAAAGGCTACCAATAGATGGCGCTGATACCAACCGGTTGGACTTTTAACGTTGAAAGTTTAATATTAAAATTAGGCTTATCGCACTTCCTTTTTGTCATGTTTCTAGCGCTGTAATTGGCTTATCGCTTCATACCACTGCCATGTTGTTCTCACGACCAATTATGATTGATTGCCAATGAAGAGAATTTTTGTTTTTTACTCCAAATAACCGGAGATACTAAAGTAGATACAAGTACAATCGACATTGAAATAAATGTTTTCATCTGCTATGTTAAGCTGATTTGAATAAGCAGGCAGTATGAATTTCAATTCGTCAATAATGTAATTTTCATTTCACTCCACTGCCTAAGTTTGTCGCTATTCTACTGCAATATGTCTTTTATTGCATATATTGGAAAACATTGCATGCCAAAAATCCCGTGGGACCGACAGCGTTCTTTCCCGCATGTCGGTGTCGGTTCGCTCGGACCGACAGAGCCGGTTTGGTAGGCCGCCGTTTTAACGAATCACGTGTTACAATTCGATTCCATTGACGTGAGATGAATGAAAATGACTTTCTCCGCGCAGCATCGAGGAAACATTCACTTGTATCATTTTCTCTTTCTCTATATTTGAAAGTAGTAATAAAATCAGTCGGGACAACCTATGCCGAACGAAAATGTACCGATCGATCACCTCTTGGTCTCCTTACGATTCTAACGGTAAATATACCATCATCTCCGGTGAGCGGATATGCTGTCTCGCCCGACCTTGCCTACTAGTTACCGTTCACTAGCTATTCATTTATATTTAACATTCTTCACAGATTTGGAAACAACTTGGAATATTCAATATATTGCTACATGTATCTCTATTTTAATCTCGTTTTTGAGCTAACTGTCTTTCATACCTGTTCTAAAACTGGTGATTACATTATTTGATCTAACAATGGAAAAAAGTAATATATACTTCATTTCTTTGCTCAAATTTAAAAAAAACAATGAGTCGTTACCATTTTTCAATGAATGTTTAACTTCAAAACGATAAATTAAAATAACTAGAGAATTTGAAGCATGCGACGAGGTAATCGAACAGGCGACTGGTAAAAAAGACATGACCCCGATAAACAGATCATTCTGTGTGCGGTGGGTGAGATAAAAGGTGATGGCTAAGGATGTTACTCTGGGGATCTTCCGACACTGCAAAGTACGGCACAGAGGAGGAAATTTACCATAGTGGAATAAAGTGGATGAACCTGTCTTTGGAATGTTGAACATTTGTGTCACATAATCTTCTCATCATCATTAGTATAAAAAAACTGCCACCATACGAAAAGCATGGAATAAAAGGCACTGATTTTGCACACTATTGTGATTTTAAAAAAATGTGCGCGTAATTTTTTTTTTCGTGCAGAGTAACATTTTTCATCACATCCACTTTGCACACACTATTTAATTGAAAAAGGTGTTGATGAATAAATAGAGATGTTGACACTTCACTGTGCTACCACAAATGCACAGCACAATAAACTGTGTGTGGTACCACAGTACGGCACACCAAAAAGTGTTACAGGAACAAAGGGCTCAAAAACATGTGAAGCGACCCAGCTGGTCCACCACCTTGCCGCCTCCAGTCCTTCCCGCCCGAAGCCTACAAACACCAGCTATTCCCGTGCCCGCGGACAAATTCAACCAATATGGGAAACGCAACGTACATCGTAATACCCCGAACCCCGAACCTCGAACCCGTGCAACCGCCACTCCCACCCGCGCCGCACAAACATCGGCAGACGAAACCCAAAACACAAAACACCGTGTCAGCAAAACCCTGGGAATCAGCGAGTGTCCACACCAGCACGCAGCTAGCAAGCCGCGTGCGTAAGGCAGAATCGTTATCACAGGAGCCGGACCACGCGTCAGCAAACGCAGAAGGTCGCACATGCCAATACGCCGCGGAGTTCGGATTACAAGCGTGTGCGCACCGAACACTGAAGATCGCGAACACCAACCTGCGTGGCCGCCGCATGATTCCGCGATGCATCAACACGAAGTTCGTATTACGAGCATGACCGCACTGAACACTGAAGATCGCGCACGCCAACCTGCGTGGCCACCGCATGATTTCGCGATGCATCAACACGCGCATGTACGCACCCAATGTCCGGAACCCGGGTTTCGGGTTACATCGAGGAATGCATCGCTACGACTGGAAGTTCGACCGAACAGGTTGATTCCTGTCGAAACGTGTCTTGATAAGCGCTGATAAGCGACGGAAACCAAAACAAGGAATGCCGCATCAGCTCGTTTCCTTTCGAAGCGTGGGAAGCGCTGCGTTGGCGGATTGGGCGAATTCGGGAACGCACGTTTTGATAAGCACTGATAAGCGGGAAGTGGAAGGAAGGTAGCGGTCCAGCGGGGTTAGCCAAATAGTATATAAGGAATCAGAATATTGTAATAAAGGCCGCAGTTTTGACCTGGAGGTGCCAGGGAGATATAGAACCTATCCTTGTTGCGTTTTAATTAAAAGTCCGTTTCCTCGCCGTTTGGAAGTCCGCTTCGCTTCTGATAGCAAAGTTAAAGGAAATTGGTAGAAGCCGTTCAGCCTGGCCACTCGGCGTCGCTTCATTTGGTGACAGCGGTGGGATTCTTATCCCAGTATCATTTAGTAGTGACCCGGTGGGTCGCGAAGGTGGTACAGTGAAGTATAGAAAAAAAAGGTAGTGACATTTAACAGAAAATTATAGTGTGGAAATAGTGAGTGCATTAAAAAGAAAATAAAAAGACTGTAGCAGCACGGCGAGAATCCTTCCAGTACGCAGGACAGCAGGCGGCATAATCTACAAAAACAAAACAACGTAGAGTCGCTGCACTTCATACGCAGGAAAGCGGACAACGGGGAATCGATCAACGCAGGACAACAGAGATCGACCCCTGAGATGAAAGCAACGCTATTGGTTTTATGGTGAGAATAGTGCCTTCCCAGGAACAACTAAATTGTGAGCCAGCAGCATTAGTTTTTTTTTTTTGCTGTTCTTTTTTTTTTGTCTTTTGATGAGAGAAAGACGACTTCGCAGTGAACAAGCTGAAAGAAGTAGGAAATGCAGGTAGTCGCAATAATTGGAGTTAGCTCCCTACCTATTGAAAGTGAAAGAGTCAATATATAGTGTACCTATTGCACCCAGTCTTAGAGAACTCGGGGAACGTAGTGAAAACGGTTTCAGCGAAAACAATCCGAGCGAGAAGATTAATTTACGGGCTTGAAAATGAGTGTAGCAAAAGATTACCCGATCACGAGTGTGATCGCGCGTATTCCTGAGTTTCGAGGCTCAGCGGATGAACTCGAGCAGTTCGTTAACCAGATAGACCGGATACATGAGCGTAATCTTGTAGAAGAAGATATACTACTTGACATAGTTTACTCTAAATTGAGGGGTGATGCAGTGGGACACTACTCTCGGATTAAAGCTGGTATATGGGCGGACCTAAAAGAGCTGCTTTGTCAGGAATTAGGAGTACAATATAGTGTTGAGGCTATATTCCACTTAACCGAAACATTATGCCAAAAGCCACAGGAAACGTTTCGGAAGTATAAAGATAGGGCCCGACAAATTGTGGAGTTGGTATCATCGTATGCACCAGACAACGAAGCATTGATGGAATATGCAAGTCGGCATATAAAACATCATTTTGTTACGGGGCTGAATGACGAAAATTTAAAAGTGCTAGCACTTATGCAAAACAATATGAAACTTGAAGCCCTCATGGATTATTTAGGAAAGATGCATGAAAATGTTGATCGGGTTGCAGAAGCGACAAGACGATTGAAAGCAGCGCAGGCACCTTACCCACCCTGGGATGGATATCGTGACTATGACTACAATCGTGATACAGGGTTTTCCGAGGTGTACGATGATAAGAATACGTCAGGTTGGCAGGATAGCAGATATTATGAAGAGCACAGACAGTATCGACAGCCTTTTGAAAATGAATGGCCACAAGCCGATCACAGCGGCGGAAATTACTATAGAAAAGATCATAGAGACGAAGGGAGACAGGATGGGTACGATGATAACATGGGGTCTGACATCAGATACGCATACGCAGATGCGAGGGATAGTCCACCACTAGGAAACCACCGAAGAAAAGTAAGGTTCGTTAATCATCCGGCGAACGAAGGTAATGATGAAAATGATTCAAAAAAACGAATAATTGGGGAACCCGGAAGCCCGCGGAGATTCTCCAAATTCCGAAAAAAATTGAAGAAGGAATGGAAGTTTAACTTACTAGCACAAGTATTCAAAAAAACAGGGCAGTAACAATCATCTACAACAGAAGAATTATACAGAGGCAAGAACAAGAAAAACAGAATTAGCTATACAAGTGCATCATCCGTTGAGCTCGTCTTCAAACAGACAAATATATGTCACTTTGTCTACTGTAGCAAACCCATCATACAATACCGAATATGTTATAGATACTGGTACAGAGGTGAATCTGCTAGACTACAAAATGGCACAAAAGATAGGCGTAACTCGATTGGATTTATAAGACCAAACGTCGTTAGTGGGAAAACCAGATCTCAATACATCGTTGATAGGAGTGTGCACTGTTGATCTACTTTTAGGAAATGTTGTATACCCCACCAAATTTCACGTAGTAATAGGGCTAGAAAGCTCGTCAGCTCGTTTAGGTATGGAATTCATCAACCAATATGTGGATGTGATAAACCTTGGACAAAAACACGTAGGGGTTACCAACGGTATTCTTAAGCATACCACTTCAAACAAGGAAGAAGAGCAGAAGAAGTTAGAAGAAGATCAAATAAAACAACGAGATGAAGAAAATGAGCAAACGATTGATGACACGAAGTTCGCATGCGATCATGAGAATCCTGAGAATGTCAAAACCTATACAGCAATAGATACGGAGCCTTTGAACAAAATTGCTAAGATTTGCCACAGCGTATTTCAGGCCAACAGAAAAATAAGCAAGAAGATAAAAATCCGCAGAGAACAGTATAGGTATTCGGAGGCTGCGAAGCCTCAGGACAAGAAACAAATTAAGAGGGTATCGTTACAGGAAATGGGGAGGTCAGACGAAAATCCGTGGATTTCTCCAACGTCTGCAATAAGTAAAAACGAGGACGTCAAGTGGTTACACTTTTATCCACCCTAAATAATTATTGGGTTTGAGTAGTTAATTTGTAAAGCGACACTGCAATGAATCGGCTAACCACAAGGAAAGATTAACGAAAAAAAAAAGAAAAAAAGAAAACCGACACTAAATACCGTTTAATATAACGAAGGAGCCAAAGTTGCTCAAATAAGAATAGCTAGGGACAGTTAAGACGTGATCGGAAACGCAAAAGAGCCAAACATGCTCAAGTAGGGACAGTTAGGGTCAGTTGAAAGCGTATTAATTCTACGGAACCGAAGGGGTTATGGCCGAGGAGTATCCGTACTCCCGGATTCCTTTAACCAACGATTGTTTTAGGGCTGGGTTCAACTCCCAGTGCCCATTCGGATTCCATAGGTTGCTAGGCAGAGAGGAAAGAAAAGAAGTAATAGGCCGCTCAACATAGCGAAGGAGCCAAAGATGCTCAATAGTATTGTGAAGGGGGAAAACCACGGACACCCACCTAAAGGACAGTAGGCCGCTCAACATAGCGAAGGAGCCAAAGATGCTCAATATTATTGAAAAGGGGGAAAACCACGGACACCCACCTAAAGGACAGTATGCCGCTCAAGTTAGCGAAGGGACCAACGATGTCCAATATCATTGTAAAGGGGGAAAACCACGGACACCCACCTATATTAAACTCATGCCGCTAGAGTAGCGAAGATAGATAGCAATGGGAAAACCGAAGACACCCATCAGTAGTAATGACGGAGAAAAGAGTTACAAATCAGTAGGGACAGTTAGGGAAAATGCTCAAACCTTAGTGGGAACGAACGGGTTATGGCCGAGGAGTATCCGTACTCCCGGATTCCTCTAACCAACGATTGTTTTAGGGCTGGGTTCAACTCCCAGTGCCCATTCGTTGCCCAGGGACAAGAAGCAGGAAGTATAAGAAAAAAAAAAAATAAAAAACACAAACCATATACCGCTCACGAATAGCGAGGGAGCCCTAGATGCTCGAAATTATTGTAAAATTGACCCCCGGATCCCCTGAAAGGAATGACTAATCACTGATGAAAAAGATAGTTAACTTCGAGTATGGATTAATCGTCGAAAAAAAAAAAAACTATGAAACTGAGAATCTAATAATATTAAGAATCGTAACTAAGTCGTCTACAAATTGCAACAGCAACTAGAAAGATATTAGTTTGAACACTGGGCGCGCTACACCGGGAACACCCCAACTCTGAAGGGCAGGACATCCCCGAAAGCCCCAACGTGTAACAACCGTACGCAACCACCTGGCGTATACGACCGCGAAGGGCAGGACATCCCCGAAAGCCCCAACGTGCACCAACTCATCGCGCGCAGGCACTAAGCGCAAACCGTCTCTCGACATTCCGGACACGCATGCATCCGGATTCGCAGAGGTCGGGCAGCTACATGAGACTCCTTTAAGGACGCTTGAAGGATGATCACCAAGCAGAAGATGACACCGTATCGGCAGCCGATGGGTCCACGGAGAACAACCTGATCCCGCCAATTTCCAACAAGCTCCAGATCTTTCTACTTTATATTTTTCCAGATCTGTGAGCTCGATTAAGTGTGGGGGAGAGCCCCACCGAACAACAAGTTGGCGAACCAGCCGTTTCGCTAACCACCGCCGCTCAGCTAGCTCAGATCTTCCTCTTCTAGGTAGATCTTTGAGCTCGAATAAGTGTGGGGGGATGAAGCGACCCAGCTGGTCCACCACCTTGCCGCCTCCAGTCCTTCCCGCCCGAAGCCTACAAACACCAGCTATTCCCGTGCCCGCGGACAAATTCAACCAATATGGGAAACGCAACGTACATCGTAATACCCCGAACCCCGAACCTCGAACCCGTGCAACCGCCACTCCCACCCGCGCCGCACAAACATCGGCAGACGAAACCCAAAACACAAAACACCGTGTCAGCAAAACCCTGGGAATCAGCGAGTGTCCACACCAGCACGCAGCTAGCAAGCCGCGTGCGTAAGGCAGAATCGTTATCACAGGAGCCGGACCACGCGTCAGCAAACGCAGAAGGTCGCACATGCCAATACGCCGCGGAGTTCGGATTACAAGCGTGTGCGCACCGAACACTGAAGATCGCGAACACCAACCTGCGTGGCCGCCGCATGATTCCGCGATGCATCAACACGAAGTTCGTATTACGAGCATGACCGCACTGAACACTGAAGATCGCGCACGCCAACCTGCGTGGCCACCGCATGATTTCGCGATGCATCAACACGCGCATGTACGCACCCAATGTCCGGAACCCGGGTTTCGGGTTACATCGAGGAATGCATCGCTACGACTGGAAGTTCGACCGAACAGGTTGATTCCTGTCGAAACGTGTCTTGATAAGCGCTGATAAGCGACGGAAACCAAAACAAGGAATGCCGCATCAGCTCGTTTCCTTTCGAAGCGTGGGAAGCGCTGCGTTGGCGGATTGGGCGAATTCGGGAACGCACGTTTTGATAAGCACTGATAAGCGGGAAGTGGAAGGAAGGTAGCGGTCCAGCGGGGTTAGCCAAATAGTATATAAGGAATCAGAATATTGTAATAAAGGCCGCAGTTTTGACCTGGAGGTGCCAGGGAGATATAGAACCTATCCTTGTTGCGTTTTAATTAAAAGTCCGTTTCCTCGCCGTTTGGAAGTCCGCTTCGCTTCTGATAGCAAAGTTAAAGGAAATTGGTAGAAGCCGTTCAGCCTGGCCACTCGGCGTCGCTTCACATGCAACACAATTACCATGAATTTTTTTCTAAATTTATAAAATTTCAATTTAGATTAAACTAAAAATTTTCAACAAGGACCCAAATTAAAATTGAACTTTAATTTTTCTTAATCATATTCCATTGGAAAGTTTTCATTTCCAGTTTTCAGCTTTATTTCATGACAAACCATCAATAACGAATATAATTTTCTATTAACCAAATTGACAAGTAATTTAAATTTTGACTTTTTTATTAAATATTATTTTAGTCCATTGAAATTGACAATCGTGATATGTTTGAAAAAGAAAAAAGAAAAAGTAATATCAAGAAATGTTATTATTTTTAAAAATGTGCTGGACATTTCTTTTGCTAATTCATTTCCAACGTCCTCAAACTGTTTTGAGAATTTTCCTCTTGTTTAACAAATAACAAACAAACATATCTTTACAATGATCTCTTAATTTACGTTAAGGGGTCAATCATACATTTTCTTCCAAAAACCACTGTACCTTTTATGCATTGAAGCACAATTAATATAATTTGAATCAGTCACGCATTTTCATATTTTTCATTTAATTTTATCCAAAAGTAAATTCACAAACTCATTCGGAAACAGCTGCTCAGTTAGCGTACCCTATAAGTCGCCTTTGGGTGAGTCATAAAACCATGTTGGTTCGGAGAAATGTACGAGCCAACGTACAGAAGGGTGGAGGAGTGGAGAATGGATTTGGAGGTGGCACAAAGGAGGGAGTTGTCTCTATAATCAATGAAGAATGAAAAGTATCCCTTCGTTTCGGTTGTAACAACCCTGGCCGATTTCCACATTTTCTTTGCAAAGTCGGCGAGATAAGAGATGCGCCAGGTTAGCAACGAGAGAAGCCCCGCATCCACATATGAATAACGGAATATAAAGGAATCATACCAGGTCCAGAGGAACCATATTGCATGCATGCACACCAAAAATTGCATTATTTTTTTATTTTGAGTTTTATAAAACAAATGATAAAAAATTACTAAAGTAGTTTACCCGATTTTTGAGTTTGGTCGACGACTAGATCATAAAAATTTTTACGGCTTGTCGTAACGAGCGCGCAAAAAAAGAACTCAAGAGAAAATAGCTAACAAAAATTCTAGTCTTTTATTGATTTATTTCCAAACTGCGTGATTTTAACCTTAAGCGCACTATTTATAAATTCAGTCCGGTGTCGATGGACGACCTAAGAAACAATTGATCTTTACGATCCCAGTAACCAGCCAGGTAATCACTGAAGATCCCTTTTTTGGTGTTTACATTATTGATCATGTCGATCGGTATTTTCTGAACCGAATTGGCAGGAGGAGTTAGGAACGAAAAGTGTTTCTAACAACATTAAAATATACCTGAATCCATAGCTAATTTTTCAATCGGGCACGCCACACACACCGCGGTTGCCGCAGCATCTCAAGCTCTACCGCTCCAGAGCTTTTTAAACCGCGTCAAGTATTCAACCCAGAAATGGTGGGTTTTTCGTTTTGTATGGGAATGACAACGCAGCGCGTTGTCAAAAAATTTGGATCGAGCACTTTTTTGAACGCCAGAAATGCCTTCAATTTCAAAAAAAGGGACGTTACAATTTTTGATACGAAGTTAATTTTTCAATAAACGATACCATGTTATTATTTATTGTTCGTGTTAAGATGGTATTCGTTATTCGCGATATTTTTAGTAGTTTATTATTCCAAAACTTCATGTGAATAATAAATGTTTCTTATTTTGATTTTACTTTCCCGTGTTGACAATGGTGAAAAGGATGGAAGGAATACTTCTAGAACAATTTAACTCTCTCGATGTGTTTTCTGGTTTGGTGGTACTTTAACATCCGGCATCCGGCGCGGTTCCTCCCGCATTTCCCATTCCATGTCTCTCACCGCAGAGACCGCTTTCTCTCCTCAAGGCTTCCAAAACTTTTCGCCACGCACTTTCCAAGCGTTTTCGTTGGCCAGGCTCAGTCGGCGGCCCCTGGCTCGACGGGCCTTGCTCATACCCCCCGTGACATCCTCACTTGCAACCTGCTGGAGATCAGCGAGGGTGTTTGGTGTGGTGCCTAATAACGGGCACTTGCTGTATGCTAACCATGTAAAATTATTCCTTCCCGTATCCTCTCATTCCATCTTCTTACTCCTTCAAGAAACCCTCAATCGCTTTGCACATTCAATTGTTCTGTGATATCCTTCAGACGATCCGCTGGGGTGACCCACCACGACTACTGTATTGGTAGCGCAGCTTTGTCGCGGGTATCGGCTGTCAAGGACCTTTGGGTGTGGCTGGACATCACCTTGTCCTTCTGCGTGCAGATTGATGATGTTGTATTCAAGGCCAACCGTACTCCGCGGCTTATTTATCCCCTAGCGTCGGAGGTACGGGACCCACGCTGCTTGCTGGCGCTTTACTGTTGCTGTTGTTGCGTATGCTTCCGTGGTATGGACCTCAACTGGTGTCATTGCCTTGGGACGGTTAAAGGCGTTTTAAATGATTGCAACTTTCACTTAACAGCAACTGTCAAACACTCATTTCACTCATGTGAAACCCAACTTAGCACGTCTAAACGCGAAATAAACAAACAATTTGAGTTGCGCAACTAAAATTTCACTTAACGTAGCCGGGCTGTAAATTTCTTTCACAGCAATGAAAGTTTCTTGACAGCTCGTGCAACTGACAGATCTAGAAGGCGTCAACAGTACAAAACCATTTAAAATGATAGTTAAACGAAATAATCAAAGTCGTTTTCTGCGATTTAAGTTCACTAGCATGATTCACAACGCTAAATGAATATTATTATTAATTTTAGAGATAAAATAATACAGCTCATTTACAATTCTTCATCATTTGTTTACCGACTCACCATTGCCGGTTGACAGTTAGCGTTAATTTGTTGTGAGTCGTGTAAACGCGTGATGCGTTCGGAAACTTTCAGTTCAGTGAAATGAAGACAACTGAAAGTTTCTCTTGCATGAAAGTTGCTGTCATTTATCTGCACCTTTAGAGGGGGTGCAAAGACGCTTCACGCGTCTGGCCGTAAGGTGTCTTCTCGGCTACAATGCCTGCTCCCTTCTGGCTCACGAGTCGCGATGTCTATTGTTGGGGCTATCCACGAGTCAGACTCGCCACCGGTACACTCAAGCTACTTTCATCGCCCAACTTCTCCTGCACTCCACTGACGCTCCGGAACTCCTGTCCCATATTCCTCTCTATGTCCCTTCCTATATCCTTCAGGAAAGGTCATCTCTCTGTATTCCCACAATCCGTACACATTTCTCCCGGAATGATCCATTTTGTCTGCGCCATGTCTTCCTTCAATACCTCTAGTCACCTGTTTGATTACAACGTCTCCATCCCTTCCTTTCACTCACGTCTTACCAATATAATAAATTCCATAATCAGAAAACGTTATAGAAGCGTTATAGCGTCGCATACATAAGTGTAAATTTTTAACGACCTAATACAGTTTCCCTATCATTGAAACGAGAGTATTAGAACACTCGTTTAGTTGTCCGTTATAGTTAACGTTGATTATTTGAATTGTTTTGAAAAGACAAATCAGAGCTTTCGGTAGAACGGGACATCTTTGGGAAAGAGCGAGAGGCTTCGCGGCTACGCAAAACGCGCTAGGATCAAGCAAATCGAGTAGTTTCTGCGTTGTCAAATTTGACAACGCGCTGCGGAACGCGGTCTGTGTGGCAGCGGCGAATAACAATGATGGACACATAGTCCGAACCTTATTTGGCATAGCAGTAAGAAAGCACTTGCTTGCAGAAAATTCGCAAAACGTGCCGCACTTTTACATGCCGAACTATTTGTAAATACAAAGACTTGTACGGAATTATTTTCTTATTTAATCTATCCTGCTTTTGCATATTTTTCATTAGTTTTCCATTCAAAACATCATCAACGTTTTATCAACACAAAGTAGGAGGCGCATGGTTTAGTAAAACCGTTATGTTCAAACCAATTAGTTTTTTTAAACTGAACCGATCTGACCGGTTGAAGCAGTTTTCTTGCGGAAGGTGAAAACTGGCCGCCATGCTTTAACTTTCATAAAAACTGCTTGTGTTGTACACAATTTTCTGTCCTGCTCTGGCGCACGGGCTAGGCTAGAAGGTTCGTCTGATTGCATACTTTGCGGAGTTAACTTAGGACTGTTGCATACATTGCGGTGTTAATTTGGCCGCTTACCTTTCTCGAGCAGCGGCTGCATTTTGCTAAGGCGGCTGCAAAATGACGTCACACATGCCATATGTTTACGTTTTGCTACCACCGACAGGGATCATGATATTATGATCAACGCTTAAGTAAGCATTTGAAACATTTTCTTTTGATTTTAGAATTGCATTCCATCATGAGATTTCGAAATGTCGTATTAAATTTGATTTTAAAAGCAAAATGCTATTATGCTGAAGACAAACCAATACAATTCGATTCAACTCATTTCAATTCTTGCTACTGAACATATTCAATCATATGTCATTCTAAGATTCAAAAATACGTTGCTTAATGTTGTACTTATGACACGGTTTCATCAACATGCGGTAAACATATTTTTTATAAAAAAAAACAAATTTTCATTGGAATACAGCTTAAAATTTTCTAATGACGTTTTCATTCAATTAATAGCCTGTTCCGAGCAATAACGTTAGAATTAAACAAAATAGACAAATTTTAACGACTTTTCATGCAAAACCGGAATACGCTAGCAACTTTCTGTTGAAAGCTAAATAAAGAGTAGCATTTCTTTTAAATTCAAAACAAATATGACAATTGTATGATTTAAGTTGAATCCGCCGTGGACAAAACAGTAAACCAACTACATTTGATTATATGTTTGACCAAATATTATTTAAAGCCAGTCGACGACAAGTGGGAAAAAACCCCTGGTACTTTATGTTCCTTTTGAAGCTTTCTCCAGTATATTTTAAATGTGTTATGGCCCGTTAAGTTCCATAGAACGCCATATCGTGGCTGAAAACCAGCGAGCACAAAGTCGTTGTTTTTCCTGGCAAGACTTGCGGCGTCTGGAGAAGTGTATAGCGTGCAGTTCATTTCGTAATTAAGCAACTTTATCAGAAAACAATCATAAAGAGTATGATTCAGTGGTTTGGACATACCCGGCCACAGTAAATCATGCTCAAATAGCATCGGAGGAATTAAACGGGTCAAACATAATTTAAATACCCCACATTTCTAACCCTCCGCATGCATCTCAACTAAAACCAATCGAAAACCCATGAACAGCACCCTAAGGTAGGACCTATTCCAACATTCTAAAGTCCAAACGGAGAAGCATTTGATCGTGAATGCCACACAACAACTGAAAAATCTCCTAAATCGCTAAAGTTTCAGCCAAGGACCGTAAGGACGCCGAAATATTTTTTGAAAGTACTTAAAAGATGAAGTTTTACAACAAAATTTACTTCATTCAATTAGCTTGGTTAACTTTTTTCTTATCGCAAATAAAAATTTGTCTATTTTTTAAATGCAAACGTTACATCAGTTCAGTGTTCTTCTATTGTTACAATGGTATAATATGATCCCAACAGTAAATTGGTGAAGATAAAACATCATCAAACAAATAGTGAAAAGCTATGCGAAAGTTTATCTGTATTTGATCTGCTGATCAGTCATGGCAAGAATTTGTGAGATCTACATATTGATATTCAATGAATCTTAGGTGTAAATTAGGAGTTATGCAAACACCATGCCACACTTTTCTGATCTATGTTCGTCAAAACGTATGGAATGATCCATGAATGAATTATCTGAATGAATTATTGATACCATTGCCGAAAACATTTGACGAAAACACAATGCTCTACTTGTGTAAAATGGCCAATGACCAATTCATGTCTGCAAATAGTTCATGTACAAGGAACCTGAGCAATAACTGGGATAACAATTGAAATATTTTTACGTTTTTGTTTGTTTTTTCGATTTAATACATTGGTCCTGCACAAGTTTTAACAATGTTCACAATATGCAGATTTTGATCCTCCAGACATTTTCCAGATAGTTGAGATCAGCATGATTATTCCGTCGGGAACTGTCAGTTTTCTCGACGCTGCCTCGTACAACAGGAAAACAACACTTTGAAAATAGTGAAAAAATGGCTAGCCTCGTCGTTTTGTTTTCGCGCAGAGTCTTAGTGGTGTCGTTTTGATCCTCGAGAAAATATCGACACGGCCAGCCACAAAACAATTTAGGCAGAAATTTGAATCCCTTATAGAACGAGACTGTTCAACAAACTATTTCTTAAAGTAAAATACCGATAATTAAGCTACGATTTTAACTTTACCATCAACAACGTGTTTACTTAAACACAATGAATATAATATTCTTTTAAATGCATATTGTATGGAAGCTTCTTGTTTACCAGTTTCTAAAAGTATTCATATCAGTCAAGACCTAAGCCATAACTAATTTATTGAAAATAATGTGAACAGTATAATATTAACGTAAAATATTTTAGATCTTTAATGACTCTAAGTTGTTTTGCGACATTTTCCGTTCAAGTAATTCTTGATAGATGAAAGTCATACGCCCGCGCGGCGCACAAGCACGACTCATACATTCGTCGATCTCAATTCCTAGGGAATGGCGCGACTTGAACGAAAAATTTACTGTCAGTCCTTAATATGGCAGTTAATGTATTAAACTATGTGAAATTTTCGTAGTCAGATTGATATATGCTGGCTGAAAGGAAATGCTGAGCTGATAGCAGCTATACCAACGAATCGTTGTAAATCAGATTATAAATACTTTTGAGTTTATGTAATGAGTTTCATTGTATAATATAAAGAATTTAAATATATTCATGTTGGCTTTAAGTAATATTAATAAAACAAAAACATTTATGGAATACAATCTCGCCAATAATTTATGACGAAAATTGAAACATTCATGGATTGGTCGTATTCATTTTTAATTTACACATTAATAATACACATATGTAACCATTCTACGGTATTAATGGAATGGACTGAGAGTTAAAAAAAGGACATCCAAATTCATTTTACTTAAACTTATACCACATTTACCCAACTTAAAACAGATAAAATATATTACCCAAGCTAAGTTAGAATACGTCATAACCAGCACGGTCAATTTGAAATTCTGTCAGTGCCATCTAGTGGCGTGCGCAGTTAGTGCGCGGCTAATTTAGCAATAACCGATTCATCAAAGACACAGTTTTGCATACAATGCGGCTGTTTAATAATGTCGCTCGCTTCCAGCTCGAATTCTGCTCGAAGTCGCTCAGCGCCGCACTCGTGAGAGGGGGGGGACATCATACTTTGTTCTTACCACCTATTTTTAAAACAAACCTTATGTATAATTGTGCAAAAGAAAAATACTTTTAATTTTTCTTTGCTTTTATTATGGATTCCAGGCCTTGTCAATCTGTCCACCGGCGCTCCAGTGATTTGTGCGGAGCTATTTTTGGTCGATCAATTTCCATTTTACGGCGTTTAGCGAAAAACAATAGTACAGGTCTGAAACTTTCACAACTTCATTGTTATTGTTTACTAATACTACTAAAAACATTAGTTTCCGGCTGACGCCACTAGAGGCGCCACAGTAGCGCGCTTTCTTTGGTTCAATTTAGTTATGGTCATCTATATATATAAAAGTCAACGTTGTCTGTATATATATATGTATGCACTCGCATCACGCAAAATCTACCAGGCCGATTTGTACCAAACTTGGCAGAAAGGTAGCTAATTTTCCATGGTTGAATGATCTGAACTTCGTTTGTTGATATTCCCATACCTCCCTACCCCTCCCGAACACCTACCCTCTAAAATTAATGAAAAACAATTATAGATCAACAATTATTGAACGAATTGTCACAAAAATTGGTACAAATACTGCTGACATATGGACATATCATGGGTTAAAACATCATCCATCTAGGGGAAGGGAAAAGGGGGGCTCTCATATTACCCCCTACCACAAAAATAGTAAAAATGCAATATGGGTATCAATTTCGAGTTATTTATGGTCTCTAAATCGAATAGCTTCACTCTTAATGTTCAATCTTACCTCAGACTCCCTTTGCGTTTCTCATTTTCAGTAAAAAAATAGCAATGCTCTAAACGAAAAAAAAAGTGCATACTTATCATATCATGTTACGCAAAATCTACTAAGTCTATCTGTACCAAACTTTACTGGAATGTTGTTAATTTTTTATTCTTTCGAATGCCCTCCTTCCCTGCCCCCCTTTCGAACACCTATCGCTTAAAATGATGAAAAATAATAATAATTCGTCATTTATGGAATGGATTCCTACAAAAATTGGACATACTATTTTAACATGTAGCCATCATGTGATAATATTTCATCCATTTGACGGAAGGGGTAAGGGGGGCAACCATCCTGCTTTTTAGCTCAACAATGGTTACAATGCAATATGGGTCATTTTCGAACAATTTGGGGTCACTTAATCGAATGGTCACAGTTTGAGTGCTCAATCTCATCTCTCCTACGTAATAAATATTCTCAATCATACAAAATCGGTCAAATCAAATCAACCAAACATAATTATAAGAAAGTCAATTTTTCAAGTGCGAAATCTCCAACATTCTTATGCCTCCTTCCTGCCTATAATTTTCAATCACCCAAACCAGGGTTCTCCAAACTTTTTTTAACACGGGCCGCTTTGGGTGGAATAACCGTAGCGTTAGGCCACATTTACTCAAGGAGGCGAGGGTCGTAGTTTGGAGACCTCTGACGTAAACGATAGAAAATATCTAAAAAAATATGATGCCACCTTACAACAGATGCGACGGATTAAAAAAAAAGACGCTATCTAACACCGTAAATATCGGGGTGATGATAGAAGTGCTCTTAAATAATCGTCGATTATCTGTTGTTTTGGTCCAACTGTGGTTTAGGCACAGTTTGTCTCATACTTGCTTTAATGGATTAATTTTAAATGCTTGCACTAAGCTGGAAGCACATTTAAGTAATGAATGCAAAATGTATATTTACATGGTTTCGTCGACTAAAGGTAATACTAAAATTTTCAGCACCAACACAATGCCAACACTCTTCAGTTTGGAATTTATTTCTACCCAGATGAAATCGGGTTAATCAGCTAGTACTTTATATAAATGGAGCAAGTGCATGCAATTCAATATGTAGAACATTTTATTACAAGCTTTTTATTCTGAGTATGTATTTTTAAATACATATTCCAAACGCTCGCACGACTACAAAACAATAAATGTATCGTTGTAAACCGTAAGAACGGTGTTTAATAATACTTGATCTTCTGACATGATTCTTCCCATAAAAATGATAATGACGAAATGAGGCAAATTCCAATACCTTCCAACAGCCTTCCAACAGCCAGATATTTTATCTATTTTCAATCCAGTAATACAAAAACACCATTGTTACATTTTCATGATGCAAATCTTTCAGTCCGTTTCCCGAAATGTCCTCCTGCTGGAGTGGATTGTTGGCCAAATTTTTCGATGCGGCCTGAGTCACGGTCTAACTATCACTGTGTATGTTTGTAGCTCCTCCGGAGAGATCCATTATGTGAATGCTGCTTTTTTTAAAACTAGTTCAAACGCACAACTTGAACCTTGCCGGATGTCTTCGTCAAGCACACATTGTTGTACGTAGCGTTGACGATAGCAGCAGCACTAGCCATCGTCCTACGAGCCGCAGCAGCCATGCTGATCGATGCCGGAATTCGCCCCCGCGACGGAAGGAGTTGTCTATGGTAGCAACTCGCGCCGATCCCGAGGACCGTAGCCGAACCGAGGAACGAGGAGGCGGGCTACTGCATCACCACCCGTTCCAGAAGTAGGGGCAGTCACGCTGCATGGGGAGGTGACAGCCGATGAGACTAGCCGCAGCCCTCTGACGTTAGCGGGCCGCTAACCGGCGGTAGGTCGTCCTGTAGGTGGCACCCGGCACAGATGTCGCGCAGCTGATGTGGCCAGACAGGAGCTTTCTAGCGCAAGAACTTTGGGAGAGCCCAAGCGCCTTTCGGCGTCAATGCTTTTCAATGAGCCATGCCCCAACCACTGGCTCAAAGCTCGCGGTAACGACCAGTGATGAAACGGGTAGCGCCCGTCAGGTGGTTTGGTCGGACAAAATCCGGCATTCGGAGTCGCGCCCGGATCTTTCGAAGATTCCCCTGATTTTAAACAAAAAAAGCACAGGTTGTTATACAAGCAATTATGTCTGAAGATGAAAGCGGGATCACTGCGTTGAGTTAAACTTCCGAACAATGATCCGAACATTTCCTCTACCTCAGCTGTGTCGTCTGCTGTTGCCAAACCTTCTTACGAAATGTTCTTTTCTTCACTGTGATGAATTTTTCACCCTTTTCGTTCATTGTATCGATGAAAAAACTCTGATCTATGATGCTACGATAGTCGGCTGCACGGAATAAACAATCAAATATTTACGATTCTTATCGTGCCTGTTTTGCTGTGACAGAAATACAATGCAAGGAAGAAAAATAAGAACCTTCAAAACCAGATTGAAAATCGCACGAAATGCACTTTAATCCCGCTTGACAGTATGTAACTACACGGACACAAGCAGAAACCAAGCGCAGTAAAAACCATTCAAACTCCTCAACCCTGCATCGTAAATTGAGGCATTCGGTCGTTTAAGCCAAACCTTGCAGATTGGGTCTACAACATCACGTAGCAAGCAGAGCAATGACGAAAGACAGAGACGTGGGTGTTCGAAAAAAGGAGGGACAATTTTTTATTTCGAATTTTCGAAATCCCCACTTTTTGACATATGCGGTCTTTTAACCGTGTTATTTAGACGTCTTTTAGTGGTCTTTTAATCGTTTAAAAGACCATTAAAGTGACGTTTGCAGCTTGGGAAGTTGCCGCGTACCTACCCCGTGCGAATCAGGACCTAGCAAGTAGCAAGTGGCAAGTAGCTACTTGCCACTGGAATAGAACCGAGTCTATTTGTCAGGCAAGTAGGTGGATGTATTGGTTAACAACTCGTGTAATTACAAGTTGTCAAACAAAGACTGTTTCATTTTCGTCATTTTTAGAGGATAATTATCCTGCAAAAAATTTGAATTTTTGTCAACCGGGAAGTGTGAAAGAAGTGATTGTCAGCCAGTACAGACAGCAGCTGATGTATAAAATGGACCACGGCGAAGATGCGGCTCCAAAGCAGAATGAAGGCCTAAACCTGTGGCCACAGCTTTTTGCCAAAAATAATACTTCAATGTTTGAATATACCACTTATATGAGCATACAATCTCATTAAAGTCTACTAGGAACAATATTTACTGTTCACATATAACAACGCAAGAGTCTGCGGCAAGAATCAAACTCGTTTGATTTTTTAGTACAGAAACCGCAAGGTCTTGCGTCTGCGGTGACAGCCCATGACAGCTCCTATCTCTCCCATGGGAAAAAACGCAACCGCATGCGGTTGCGCAAAGCTGTGACCAGGGGTTAACACCAGGGATGGAATAACGCTCGTGGTTAAACTAACGGATAAGTATTTAAACAATATCAGCAGTAAAATATTGTATTCCCGGTTGACAAAAATTCAAATTTTTTGCAGCTGTCATGTAGTACCAGCAAGTTTTTCCATGGCAGATTGCTGGGACTCTTGCTGGAACTACATAGTACCAGCAACAATGTCAATTTCTGTCAACCGGGTTGTATTTGATTGTTTTAATACTACTGTGTCCAAAAAGTAAGGTGACTTTGGTGCTCATACTGGGTGCGTCAAAGGTATTGGTGGATTGTTATTTTTTTATTGTTGCTATATGTGTTTTTGATTTTTACAGCAAGTTTCATGTAAAAATATTCATCCGGATAGGATATACGATTTATTTTGTGCGTTACTACACGTATGACCCTCGTTTGTCTAGTTTTTTGGTTCTGGCTTATTCCTGGCACGCTATTTATTCGATTGATTGATTGTTTTGCAGTCTGAAGCATAGTTCCAAGTCTCGTCTACAGTAATAATGCACTTCGTCTTGTCAATTTAGTCGGATAGCGCTGTTTCACCCACTTCAACGCAACGCCTTTTTTAAAAAAAAATCAGCGATTTTGGTAGCAGTCGAATTCCAGGCCCAAAACCTCCTCTAAAATGATATTTACTGATACTTTCGATAATTTAATATTATCGGTGAAGTCTCTAATCATCAATCGACGATTATTTAACATTGATTCCCTAATATTTTGAACGTGAGCTTCGTCAAATGATGAATCGTTGAGGATAATGTGTCGCATGACACCCTTTTGGCCATTGTGGCCCTGGCGGCCATTTTGGAATTCACTAAACCCGTAGCAAACTTGTTTTTTCGACATTACTGCATCGCCAAAAACCATTTCAACGAATCTGCAGCTAAAAATTAGTTACGCATACAAAATTTTAAGCAAATTTTTTGCTCCCCAAATGTGGCCAGAGACGAAAAACGAGGTTCATACGTGTAGTAGGGCACAAAAAAAATCATATCTCCTATCCTGATGAATATTTTTACATGAAATTTGCTGAAGAAGTCAAAAACACATATTGCAACAATAAAAAAATAACAATCCGCCAATACCTTGGACGCGCACAGTTTGCGTACCAAAGTCACCTTACTTTTTGGACACAGTAGTAAATTGTCATCCTCGCGATTTTAAACAGTTTTCTTGCATTCACCTTCCCGGATGTCGCAAAAATTGAATCGGACAGAGATAAAAGACAGGAGATCAGTAATGAAAGAGTGTGCCAGCAACACCCGCATATTTCGCTCCCAGATTATGACTGTGCGTTGGCGATCCCGTTCTGGCCCACTTGAACAGATAGCGTGCTGGTATCCTTCAGCAGCTCTCCCGGGAGAGCGCTGTGTGACATTGAGAGATCGCATGTTGTGTTCACTCGCAGCAGTGCTGAAGAACGAGAGCACTTCCTCAGTGCTCATAGCAAACGTTAAAACAGATTGCAGCCTCACTCTTACTCCTTGATAATTGGTACTCGGACATCGCGATCCTGTTCACTGCAAAGCAAAACGAGTTGCGCCAGATCTTGCAGTAACAGGCAGTGGATTTCTACTCCTTTCTTAAGTACACTCCGACTCAACTAACTTAATGACAATTTTCATATAAAAGAATAAATCCTGTTTTCTCTGTTCATGTAATACGTAAAAGTATAAAATAAATTAAATGAAAAAATAAATTTTCAAAACAACAGTTTTTCCTTAAACGTACTAAAAAATAAAAAATAATGTAAGTTAAATGACATATGTATTTATGTATCAGTTTTTTGTTTTTGTCATTATTCGCATAGCATCGTGGATGGCGATCGAACTGAGAGCAATCTCGATGCAATGCGAATAATGATCAAAACGAAAAACTGATACATAAATACATATGTCATTTAACTTACATTATTTTTTATTTTTTAGTACGTTTAAGGAAAAACTGTTGTTTTGAAAATTTATTTTTTCATTTGATTTATTATAACATACCAAAAACACATGCTTTTATTTGACAAGAAAGAAATGGGGTAGGAGAAGAAATAGCAGAGAGCAAGCGAAGCGGGAGCGAGGAAGCGCAGAGAGCGATGACGTCACAGCGTGCATTCTCTTCTGGCTTATACTTTGACTGTATACAAGCCAAGTACCCAATCGCAAAAATCGGATCCTGTTCGGACCTCTCACTCTAAATTTGCACTTTCTCTCTTGCTTCCACTCGCACAAGGGTATGCAACCACTTTCTGCCGCGGCACCGAGCTGCGAGTGTATTCGTGAGCCATGCATGAATTTACTCCCCGCATCACGCATCCCCTTTTTGGGTCCCACGAACTTGCATCGTTCGTTTCCTCCATTCTTCATGCCCCGCGGCCATTGCCCTGCGTCTGTCGATTTAAATCGCTTTCTGTCTTTTATGCGCTTTTTTTCTCTTTTGCTCATCTTTCGCTTCGCGCCAAAACTATGAAGTGACGTCACATTGCATTTGTTTAATACGATTTTAGTTATCACTTGCGGTAGATTTAAAACCATATTTGCGTTGATTACAAGTGAACAAAGTTTTCCAGTGTTTATAAAGTGCAAAATCATAATTTGCGTTGGACCAAAATGTCCGATCTTGATAGAATGAAAATAAACTGGCAATTTCAGTCGTAGGGTCGCAAAGTACCTGAAGATGGATTTACCAGTCGATGAAGAAGCAGGGTCAAGTGGATTGAGTGAGTGAAAATAATGATTTAGTAATATTGAATTAGTGTTAAAGCTTTATTTTCCAGTGTCACAACAATTACATGCCGTTAATCCTTCGGATAGCACCGATATGCCATCTGAACCACAAGAGCATCAAGGAGAAGGATCCATTCATTCCGAAGATCCGAACTTAACGGATTATTTAGAATCGAATTCTATTAGTATGACAGGATGTCCTCTTGTTATCTTTTATATGCACTCTGGCTGCAGCATGTTGCAGTTTCTTCATCAAAAAGTTAGCAACATGTTTGTCAGCTACTATTTTAATGCTCGTTACTGCCTATTTCCTTAAAAATACTCACCACCTCTTTAAAATTAATCAAACCTGTCGTTGCTTGCCTAGGTGTCCTACTGATACCCGACCAATTAATACTGGCAGAAAATGGCTTAGCAAAAATAATATCAATAGAATCGTGCATACAATTGGAAAGTTCTGCGCGCCTGACTTGACTTTGCAACCAAGCCAACAGTTTTCTTTTGAATTGAACGTTTTTTAAGTCATCTTCAAGCTTCAAAAGTTCTTCTGTGCTAGATATAGGAGAAAATTCAAAATCCGTCTACTTACGGATGAAGCCTTCTCTAGGCCATCTGACTGCCACCATCGTGTTCAAAGTGACATTCGTAGTCGCAGTGTTGCGCAGAACTAAATCCAGTTTGGCTTCGAGCCTCTCATTTTGAAGTCGAAGTTCTTTATTCTGATTTTCTAGTTTAGTGAACTTCTATTCAAATTTTTCAGACATAGACACGATGCCGTGTGGACGCGGCCTTAGAGTTTGCATTGTTGTATTGTTGTCCATTCTAATTGGATTTTGTGTAGAGCACAATGTGTGGGTAGGTAAAGCAAATGAATTGTATTTTTGCTTAACAATAACATTCTGCTAATTAATTTACACAGCTGTAAAACAAACAAATATAAAAAAGAAACACAAATAACTCCATCGCTTTTGGATCCATTGCTTCAGGATAGTTTGATGGTGATGATGATGGAAATGAAGAGCAAGGTTTGGATAAACAAATAATAATGAAAATAATGTAATTTAATCGATCTTGGATGCTGCTTGATCGATCACGAACGGTTCGATGACAGTTGACCAGTCGAACAAATTGCCGCTAGAGGGAAACTCCTGCTAAGGATGAGAGAGTAAGGACCAGTCGTTCTCACTCTACTATCTGGTATCTAGACAAGTTATTGAGGATGCATCAGGAAGCACTTGTATCAGCTGATACAAGTCAATGACCTGTGACAAATCCGAATTGGTTGGTGGATTTGAGAACGACCGTTCTTTCGTTCTGCATGCATAGAAAATTTTTAAACTTTGGCTCTAGTAAAATTATAGTCAATTTAAATGCGGAGAACTTTTTACACAAAGCGGAAAAAAAGCAAGAATCGATGTAATGGCACTAGATTCGAAAAATTATTAAATATTGGATTACGTAGCACTTTAAGGTGTAAACTGAATTATGCTTACATTCAAACATTTCGTTATTTATATTGAATCACCAACTGGTCATGCAGAAGAGCAGCCGATAGCACAACTGGAAAACACTTCGTTCCATGGGTAAATATAAACCATCAAATAACGATAATCAATTCTTACTTGCCTTCTTTCAGTAACAATTGCACCGTAAAAAGTTAGCTCTTCAATTAGAATAAAGGCTGATTCGCACGTCGGCAAGTGGCAAGTGCAAGTGGCAAGTTGCCGCGTACCTACCCCGTGCGAATCAGGACCTAGCAAGTGGCAAGTGGCAAGTAGCTACTTGCCACTGGAATAGAACCGAGTCTATTTTTCGGGCAAGTAGCTGGATGTATTGGTTGACAACTCGTGTAAATACAAGATGTCAAACAAAAACTGTTTCATTTTCGTGATTTGTTTAGGATAATTTTCGACTAATGTTCAAGAAATATTATTTGATCGTATCGTTGATCGATCTTTTCATTTATTGATGATGAAATAATGGTAAAATAAAATTTATTCGTTATTGTGTACTTGTGTGAGTGATCAAGTTACCGGCAAGTACTTGCCTGCAGTGCGAATGGCTACTTGCCACTTGCCTGCTTACTTGCCACTTGCACTTGCCGACGTGCGAATCAGCCTTAATATGATATGGCGCTTCCTTTCACGCCACCGCCACAGGCCCACAGGCACGAAATACCCGCGCGTGTAAGAGCAAACGAGAAGCAGACAGCTGTCTAGACTCTCTGAGTCAGCACGGAGCACGGAGCTAAAGTACAAAGCAGGAGAAATAATCGAAGAGAGGGAGAACACGGGCAAAACAAATACGACATAGATTTTTTTTTTATGCAACGCGTTTGTGACGTCATCAATCCGACATTACCCTAAACACACCGCAACACCGCAAAAATCGGGTGATGGCAAGTGCTCATGTGTGTGTATAACGCGGCGCGCTTCGACCGCGACACCCAAAAATCTTGAATTTGGCGATTGTTTAGGGGCTCAATTGGATATCCAATTTTTCTATGTGTAATATCCAATTTAGTATCCAAAACCCGCGTGTTCAAGTGACTGGGTATAAAAGCCGAGTTAAAGCCGTTTTTTTATATGGACTTCTGTCAGCGGGGACGAGAATCCATGGATTGCACTGCAGTTATTTCCTAGTCGCGTTTTACAAGGCGCGGTGGTTCTAGGGAAGTAAATTACTTCCGACAACTTGTTACCGATCGTTCTTGTGTGCTTTTATTTTTAAGCGAAACTAAATACGATTCACCTCCCTCAAAACCCACCTTGGGTTCACCACTCTTAGGACTCACCTAGGTCAAATCCAAGATTTGTTGTGCATAGGATGTTTTTTCAGATTCAGTCCACCACATTAGAAAGTAACGAAATGAACTGAATTGAAATGGTGTAATGGAACAACTTTTTTATGGTGCATACAGATTACCCATATAACTTACTTGGAAATACCTACCTTTACTGTGCATCGTGCGACTAGTAATTTGCTGCGTTTTTCATTTCGATCTTCTACCATGTTTTGGTACACATCCGCCATCCTTTACCTAACCAAGCATTTTTCGGATATCGATACAGCGACACTTAAAATGAGCTGGAAATGAGATATAGTCAATTTTATTTTCCACATAACCCTCACTGCTTTTTTATACTACTCTTTTAACCTCGAAAAATCGTTTGAGATAGTATACCTGCCCGACGGTCATGACAATGAGAACGATTGCTTCAAAGAACGACCACATTACTACGCGGGAGTTGGTACTTTCATTGATGGACCGATGGATGCGATCACGAACCTGGTCAATGTACAAAAGCGTATTCTCGGTCAGTAAGTGGAAATCGTTTGGCTAGTATCGCAGAAACTACTTACATGCATGTAATCTTGTTCGTGTTTAATGCTGGTTAAAGTGCCGGATAGTTCACGAATCATATCCTCCAATTTCGTGTGCCCTGCTTCTCCTTCATTCACCGCTCCTACAGTGCCCTTTGGGGCTTCTCCGATTTCCATTGAAAACATGACTACCTATCCAACAATTGGTATCATTGATTTAGATCGCACAAAACACATTGATAAGCAAGGATGTTCACTTACTTTCGGTGTTAAAGTTGACATTTTGTTGCTGAAGCAATAGTGGTACACACCGGTTTCATATGCCGAGAATGTATATTTTCCAGAAGATTCTTTTTCGCCTTGGTATATGACTTTCTGATCCGGACCACTAATACGCACTTCGATATCGAGGAATCCACCTTCAACTGTTTCGAACATAAGCCCTGAAATTAATCAAAGGATAAGTCTATCCGCCTGTAGTTGACTCCTACGTTTACAAAATATGAAGAGTTTTGACTCACCTAGCTTGGTTCCAGCTTCAGCTCGATCGAAGAAACATTCTTCTGAATGCGGATCTACTGTAATGAAATAGCCATTGATATGATTAACGAATTGTAGAAGACAAAATACGAGTACTTTAAGGTAAAAATTCATGTTGTTGATTATTTTGAGATAGTTTGCTAGCCACGTATTTCACTCCAACCCACACCACACAAAAATGCCAAAATGCCGATGTTCCCCACTACCAAGATAAATACAAACTATAAAAGGTAGGGGAATGTAGAGCATTTTGACGTCTAAACCAAGGCTACTCCCAAGGTTGGTATATGTGGAACGATTTCAGGTAAACATAACGCCATCGTGGAATTTATGATAAAGGCTGATTCGCACGTCGGCAAGTGCAAGTGGCAAGCAAGCAGGCAAGTGGCAAGTAGCAGTTCGCACTACAGGCAAGAAGGGGAAGGTGGGGCAAGACGCCTTGGTGGGGTAAGATGCCCGGCCTGTTTTACGCTGAATTAAGCCATTTAAAAATAATTAAAGTAATAGAATATGTTCATCAACGTATCTAATACAGCCTATGTAAATTTCACTGCACGAAATAACCATTTCAAAAAGAAAACGAGAAAAAACCAAATTGACTCTAAATGATCTAATATTTTGTCACTTTTATGTAAGGTGTGGCATCCTTTGATATTATATTTTTTAAATACCCAGGCCTTCTTTTACTACCTGATAATGGTATTTAACGAATACCGAACTCGGGGTCCACACTACAGCGCGACGTCCCGTCACGAAACGCGACGTCGCCTGACAGGCGGCCGAACTCCATACAAAAAAAATGTCGCACAAATCGCGCTAGTGTAGAAACAGCGAAAAACGCGTAATCGCGCTAGCTCTTTTACCAAAGTTTTTTCGGGTGCCGAAACGTAAACAAACTGCTCTTCAACAAGTAGGAGATGATGTGGAAATATATACTTCCTACGGCGGGAATTCAATAAAAAAATTTAGCCGAGTTTGCGCCCCAATGCGATACATATTTCCACATACTCTGCTACCTCTGTCGCGCTTGGAGTGCGCGATTGTTCTGCCGGAATTGGGCTACTTTTGTAACGGGACGTCGCGCTGAAGTGTGGACCACGAGGAAGAGAAACTGTTTTAAAATTCTCAAAATTTTAAATAAATTACATAAAACGGACGATCCTCAGAGTGGGGTAAGATGCACCGGCCGAGGTGTGGTAAGACGCTCTAGCATTCCAACACATTGTAAACAACCCAACGAGAAATTTTGGCGTTATTTTGGGGTAAAAGAATTCTCTTCAGAACTGCCCGCTCTTCTTTTCAGAACCCCTTTTTTACCCCTTCTTTTGCAGAAGATTTCCTATGCAATCTAGGCGTAAACCAACTTCTGAAAAGAGGGGTAAAACAATTCTCTTTATACTTGCGGGACGCCTCAAAAGAGAACGCTTTTGACGTGATTGTGCGTTTATAATATCTATTTCTGACTATACGCGCAAAAAACGTATACCCATTCGTAGTAGATTATATGAGCTGAGTTCAGGATATCTTTTCTTTCCCATAATAATTATTTTCATGCAGGAAAATATTTTTGTTTGTTTTATTGTTTTGATATATCGATAATAATAATAAATTATCGTCCGGTTCGGAAGGCGATCAGGCGAAACATCCCGAAATGGTCCGACCCCTCCTCTGGTTCGTGCTGGCAAACAGCGACCATGCAGGCTCCGTCGATGTACGATGTGCAGCACCACTTTGTCATGGCCAGTGAAAACACGTAGAACGCGTTGATGTTCGCTTGAAGCCGCTTCTTCCTCCTTGTCGAGACACTGAAATGTGTGAAAAGCGCGGAAAAATCATCATCAGTAAGAACTCTGCTGTGGGTTCTTACCGCGTGACTACATTAGGCGCACCATACCAGAAACTTGGTACGGTGGAGCTCCAGCGTACCATACCAAATGCAACCCAGCACTTCTGGGTTGGCTGACGATGGTGTGCTCGACAGAGCTCGATAAAGTGCTCGACTTTTCATATTGGTAAGAACTTGTCGAGCAGTTATCAGTTAATTTGTGGAGAGCGTCAACTATTTCGTTTTGAAAGAAGTTATACTGCATTCAATCCGTTGAAAAAATTATTCTCATCTTTTCTAAGTCGTGAAACAATGTGGTAAAACGAATCTTATTGATATTATTTGCCTGTAATTACCATCTGTAACCGTAAACTGCTGGATTCAGTTTGAATACATAAGGTGAGCAGGACAAAGCATAGGGTTAGAGTGAGAGGTTTTGTGACTACACTTGCAACGCTCGATTCTGACAGAAAAATAGGTTTTTGACACTTGGAGCGTACCAGTTTTTTGGTATGGTACGCCTAATGTAGTCACGCGGTTACACACGTACTTACTGTCTGGTGCGAGTTAACCCGGCCCCGGTTAACCACCCCGAGTCGGTCGATCCAAGCGCTGCTATTGAACACTGGCCACCGATACTATGTTACACCCGGTAACAACGGCTATAAGAAAAATCTAACAACTAATGAAACAACGAATACGCTGGTAAAAACACGGTCGAATGCTTGCTAGTTGGCCAGACTTGCACAGCAAACAGTAAACAGTAAACAAACAAAGGTTTGACAGCCAGTACCTCTTTCCACTGCGGTGCCTCCCAAAAAAAAAAAAAAATATTGGTAGGTTATGAGGAGTCCATGCCTACCAAAAATACACTTGGCAAGGTTCTTTTTGGTAGGCATGTATACCTTTAGTAGGAAAGTGCAGCAATGTTCTCCTTGGGAATGGGGCAGGACGCGCGGGCATTAAAACAAGAGCAAGTCGCACGGTGCCTCCAGTATCCACGCATTGTGGATTTAAATAAGTCTTATATTAAACATGTCATGTGAGTTTCATAGCAACGAATAGTTTTTAGTTCTTCATATGAAATTTGTGTTAATTTTTGATGATGTTCAACTGTGTTTTCATACCACAGATCATCTGGATTACAAAACGTCAAATTTTGACTCTGTCAAAAGTGCTATCTGCAAGGTTGATGTAATTGTAAAGGTAGGACTAAAGGGGGTTTTATAAAAGGCCAAAAACAGAGAACAGAAATTCAATAATTGTTCGGGATTCAGCAACAAATTTATACCCAAACTGTCTTTTGAATACTACATCACAAAATTCAATCCAATGTGGGTTACATGGGCTCAGTATCGGACTGCTTATTCGTGCCTCTGCATAGACTAACCTTTCAACAAGCAACTTTGGTCCATCTCCTGCTTGTTTTGGGTCGTCTTGCCCCAAGGTGTATAAATATAGAAGGTGACTTTATGTCGCTTTGGAAGGGGAGCCATCAAGATAAATACACACTATAAAAGGTAGTGGAATGTAGAGCATTTTGACGTCTACACTGCAAAAAATCGAAAAATAGCTTTTGACAGTATGCTGATACTCAAATTGGGCGGGAATCGTCCTTAGAAGATAAACAAACAACAACGCTTGAGAACCAAACACACCGATTCATCAATTGCTTTCATTTTGTTCGCATGGCAAATGTTTAAGTCACCTATTCAGTATTTAATCATCTTGGGTGCCATATTTGAGAAGAGTTGTGTCAAAAGCCCAATCCCTTTCCGATACCCCCTTCCCCCCAAACGAATCAAACCTGATCCGAATCTGTCCAATGGGGCTCAATCCTTTGGAATTCGTATAGGGATCGAATCTTCCAATCTTCCAAAAACCGATTCTGCCAACACTATCTTATTGTCTCGTAATCGCGGAAGGATTTCACGGAAAGGATAGTTGCTCGTAAATTGTTATCATAATGGCTGCTATTCTGCGTCGATCGAGCTTGCTGTTGGCGGATATTGCCACCAAATCGTCCCCTAAGGTAAGCGTAAGAAATTAATCCAAAACGCACACGTGGACGGTCAATCAACAAATTTCCTACATAAATAAATTTTTATGTAATATATTGTTAGTCACTTGCGTAGGAATGCTGTAGTGGTTGTTTTAAAAATAGCACTATATAAGAAGACATTGAAACTAATCCCTCCATTCCTGAATACACAATCTACAAAGTAGCAAAAATCAGGGATTATGCAATTCCACCTACCTTGCACCCTTTTCTTACACCCGTTTCTATCATGAACTGACGTTATTTTGCCAAGCTGTGACGTTACTGATCATGTGTTTCTCATGATTTATATATAAACATAGCAAAAAAGTTTTAGATCTAATGAAAATTTTATTCACACTACAGGTATTATCTGGTGGATCTCAACGGCGCCATCTTAATGTCCAGGAGCATGTTTCGTATAGCTTCCTTAACGAAGCGGGCATCCCAACCCCAAGGTAAGAAAAATGTATTTATGTATGCCTTATCACAAAAGCAGTAGACACTACGTGAACAAAATCAATTAGTTTTCAACTTGATTCATTTTCTTTCCCTGCTTACTGCGTTTCCCGTTGAATCGCGAACAAAGTGCAAAGTTGAATTTTCATTGTGATTTTTTTTTTCTCATGTAGATTTGGTGTAGCAACATCTGGTTCCGAGGCCGAAAAAATCGCAGCTGACTTGAAGACTAAAAATCTTGTACTGAAGGCGCAAGTTCTAGCCGGTGGTCGTGGAAAAGGCAGTTTCAAAAATGGGCTAAAAGGAGGTGTTCGTGTGGTGTTTTCGTAAGTATACCATGCATATTTGTACATAGGAATTTTTCTATGTTGTAATGTTACCAGCAACATCTAAATGTACAAACCATTATAGACCACAGGAAGCTAAGGAAATTTCGAGCAAAATGATTAATCAGCTTCTTGTAACCAAACAAACTGGTGCTGCCGGGCGTATTTGCAATTCGGTAATGGTGGCTGAACGGAAGTTCCCTCGTCGTGAATTTTACTTTGCTGTTATGATGGAAAGAGCCTTTAACGTA
The DNA here is from genome assembly GCF_943734705.1 of Anopheles coustani. Classification (NCBI taxonomy): domain Eukaryota; kingdom Metazoa; phylum Arthropoda; class Insecta; order Diptera; family Culicidae; genus Anopheles; species Anopheles coustani. The sequence goes on along the minus strand of NC_071289.1, from coordinate 46,908,748 downwards.
GGTCATATTGTTTCAAAAGCCACGGACTACTGAACCTTATCGAGCTTACAAAAGAGCATATTTGTAAAATTCCCCCTAGGGCCCAGTTCTCATAGCTTCTTCGCAAGGCGGTGTAAACATCGAAGAGGTTGCGGCAGAAAACCCAGATGCGATTGTCTACGAACCCATTGATATTAACAAAGGGTTGCAGAAGGATCAAGCGATCCAGGTAAATTTTATGAAAAAGATATATGTGTTAAGTAAGTTTTTTCAAACACTCAATTACGATTCTAGGTCGCTAAGAAGGTTGGACTGCAGGACAAACTTGAAGAAACAGCTAAAATGCTACTCAATATGTACGATCTGTTCGTGAAAAAAGATGTGCTATTGATTGAGATTAACCCGTATGCAGAAGATGCCGCGGAGACTTGTGAGTAGAGCGTTGAATCCTATATATAACCATTATAACATGACGAGTGAGCGTAGTAAAATTGAATTCCCCTGTCACATGCTACTATATTTCCTTAGATGCATACATACTCCAAAATCGTCTTAGCCTGTGTCAAAGTTGTCACTTGTAAATCTGAATTTTAAAATTTTAAACCTTTGGTGTGAAAATATTCTGATGTTTTGTGGCTTGAAAATCATACATACGTTAGATTACCGTTATTGCAGTAATCATATTTGTCATGTGACATGTGTTTCGTCTGTCAATACGATTTCCACTTACAAACGCAATAAATATTATAGATATAGTATTGTTTTTAACATATTTTTCGTCATTCTTCCCATATGCTATCAACATTGGTATTGGCATTGCCGCATTGGTATCGTGTACATAAAATTATCACTAATGAACGGAAACAATATACGATCCCCTTACAAATTATGCGTAAAACGTGTCTAACTTGCAACAAACATTATATGAACACATCTCATTGCCACATCGTTAGGTGAAGAGTGTAAGTAACTTTTATGATATAGCCCATAGTTTCCGGTATCACCACAAAATCTCACAGAAAATCAACGATCATAGCAAAACCCTAAAGTTCGTGTTCATACATTCCATTCCCGAAATGATAAAATTTTACGAAAGCAACGAACACTTGTGGATCGTTTATTTTTATGATTTTGAGGCCGATACTGTGTAACGTTGTGCATGATTAAAATTTATTTATTGATTCGTTTTGTTACATCTTTAATTAACTTTAATTTCTCATCAAATAAAGTAAGTTAATTGGAATTACCTTTCGGTTTTAAAGAAAGCATATTTGAAATATAGTCGAAAAAAAGCTAAATATTAAAATTAAACTTTGGTTTGTGATACCGATTGTGAAAAACAATCAATCCAGTCAAAAATAAAAGAACCCGGTTGACAGAAATTTAAATTGTTGCTGCTACTATGTAGTTCCAGCAAGAATCCCAGCAATCTGCCATGGAAAAATTTGCTGTAACTACATGACAGCTGTAAAAAATTTGTCAACCGGAAAGTAATTTTATGTACAAACCCAACCAAAGGTGTTAACATATCTCTTGCATGTTTTGTTACTCATTTTCATTTCTATTGTTTCCTTTTCATTTGGTTGTATGTTACTCAATTTATTTGCGTCTTGTCTTTGTTAACATAAGTAGCTTTTACTCTGTTTTATTTTTTGGTGTATGAGTTTTCGTAATCTTAAAAAATATTGAATAATTCAATGTTTCCTTTCATACGTTGTAATTCAAGATTTCGCTCTTGATGCTAAGATGCGCTTCGATGACAATGCCGAATTCCGTCAAAAAGAGCTATTCGCAAAGCGGGATCTCACGCAGGAGGATAAAAAGGAAGTGGAAGCTTCCAAATTTGATCTGAATTACATCGCCCTGGACGGTTCAATCGGATGCCTCGTAAATGGTGCTGGATTGGCGATGGCTACAATGGACATCATTAAGCTGCACGGTGGCGATCCAGCTAATTTCCTCGACGTTGGTGGTGGTGCGAGCGTGAAAGCAGTGAAAGAAGCTTTCAAAATCATCACATCCGACCCGAAAGTACACGCAATCCTTGTTAACATTTTCGGAGGTATCATGCGTTGCGACGTAATTGCTGAGGGTATTATTCAAGCTACGAAGGAGCTCAATATAAAAATGCCCATCATAGTGCGACTGCAAGGTACTAACGTGAACGAAGCGAAGGAACTTATTAAAAAATCGAAGCTACGCATCCTGCCCAAGGATGATTTGGATGAGGCGGCAATGTTGTCGGTGCATCTGGCGCAGATTGTACATCTTGCCCGGGAGGCCCACTTGGACGTAAGCTTCGAATTGCCCGATTCCTATGTTGTCTAAATTTTAATGAATAAATGATTGAGGTGTGCGAACACGCCAGACAATTAAAAAATATTAATAACGACGTGCATGTGTCAAGTAACGATACTAACTCTCACTATCTCTATTTATAATTTTTTGTGAATGTGTTTCACTCCGTATATCATATCGGCAAAAGTCATATGCAACAAAAAAAAAAAAAAAGAAATAAACGCACCATTAGACAATGTCTGCTGGACAAGAGATTGAAACGTTGTAAGAATGAAATTGCTGATATCAATAAAATTGAATAAACGTGGAACACTAATGACAATCCAAATTTATTTTATTTCTGTTTCATGACTCACAAAATTCCCCTTCGATTTTTAGGTGCAGTCACTCGATTCGTTAATCTAACTTTACATACCAATTATGGAAACTCCTTTTTGCTTATGCTAAGTTATTTTCTTGGGAGAGTAATTTTTGATCATTAAACAACGTTATGTTATCTTCATTATTTGCGTCGCAAGGATTCACTAGCAGTCGGCGGAGGTGGTGGGCCACGCTTTTGGAGGTCCTCGAGATGTCCTAAAATCATTTGTGTACGCTCTGGTGCAATGTGGTGCAGCACCAGGTAACGCCTGTCGTTTTGCAAAATGTTTTCCACCTCACGCAGGTGGTTCGAATTCTCTCGATAAAGCTCCAGACTTTTATGCGTAAGAAACTTACACTCTTGCAATAGTTCACGGAAAGCCAATTTTGCATTTGTCGTTTTATCTCTGATAAAGTCACGAAATTCGCGTTCTCCCTGAAAATTCGACCAAACAGGCTTATAGACAGGATATTCCAAACTCGTGGTAGTAACATGGCAACTAGCGAAGAATACTTACCCTTTCGCTACTGTTGTATTTCAAGTAACGCGGATCGTCACGAATAAGTTTCTTTATTTCCTTCCATTGGGACGTCAGTTCGAGCGACGGAATTTCTTCTAGCATTTCGCGGAATTTGTCCCGTTTCTTGCGCACAAGATTTGCAAGATGCTCATTAAAAAGTCTGAAAAATATTCAACCAAAAATAAGTACATGCTACAGCAAAATTTTCAAGTTTCAGCTACCTTACCTTTCACGATCGTCACGATCGAGCATGGCGATCAGTTCCCAGCGGTGATCTTTCTTTAGTAGTTTTTTTACTTCCTTCCATGTAAGATCGGCATTTCGTACCAGATCAACGAGCAATGCGTTAAAGTGCCGTATGGCTTCATCACGTTGATGGTGCTGGCGTTCTTTGTCGCGATCGCGTAAGTGGGTTGCCAATGTACGTTGAACTTCTTTTTCGCGTTCTTTGATGCTAGCCTCAGCTCGCAGCTTTCGATCGCGCTCTTTCTGCTGCCGCTCGATCTCGTCTTCGTCGGACGTGTTACATTCTTCTCCTTCGTCATCACCTTCGTTGTTTGCAAGAATAGCAGTTCCGTCCTCATTATTATTAACCTTTGCATTGCGACCAGATTCACGGTCATTTGATCGGCTTCGCTCATCTCGTGAACGTTCGATTGATTTTCTGTAGTTCTTATGTTCGCTCCGGCTATTTCTATCTTTGCTATCTTTTTCCTTTTCTTTCTCCTTGGCACGACGTTTTTCTTCCTTCAGCATCCTGATATGGTCCTCAAACATTTCTTCACGATCATGCTGCTCGGTAATAGCTTTGTATCTAATATCTCCTTCCAATCGTTTTCGAAGGTCACTAAATCGGGAATGCCGGTTGATGTCACTGCGCTCCCGTAACATTGCAATAAATTCTTTACGTGTCTATAAGATGGAGGAATTATTCATTATTTTGTTTATATTGGTTGAATGAAATGAACGAAGCTAAATTAAGGCAAAAACGATTTGCAACACAATCATTGTTAGTTGAATCAGTATCATTTTAATCGTCAAAATAATGATGAGAATGATTTTTTTTTCAAATTTTAGAATTCCCTTAATTTGTATAATAATTAATTCAATTAGGAAAATTTCTTGGATCTAACGCAATGAATGGTATCATCGCATGAATGATTAGGTAAATTTCTAGGATATAGGGGTGGCTGGGGTAATACGCACCCCTGGGGCAATACGCACCCCTTCCAATTTCCCTTGAAAGACGAGTTTTTAACGCGTAAAAAGTAGTCACTCTGTAAGATCAATCTAAAATATGTTCACCCTGTGAGTTTGGCAGCTCTACATCAACAGAAACGCGAAATAAACGCAAAACAAAATCATTCTCAGCTCAGACAGTTTTTGTTATAATGTGACGTACCATTCCGCTAAGGAATATTAAGTGCAAAAATCTATATTTACCCACGAGGAATACGAAATTTAGTGAATTGAGAATCAGTGCTTGAGACTGTTCATGAAAATTTCGGAAAGTATGCAGATTTACTCATATTTTAGTTGAAAATGTGTTCAACTATGAATGGGGGCAATATGCACCCAGTATGTCGGGGTAAAATGCACCAGTTTGTAAACAAACTATCTTTATTTGACGTTGGATGTTGCCTCTTTGTTGTGGTGCGTATTGCCTCTTTGTTATGGTGCGTATTGCCCCTTTGTTGTGGTGCGTATTGCCCCTTTGTTGGGGTGCGTATTACCCCTAGCACAGGTGCGTTTTGCCTCAACCAGATACAGATCGATCAAAAATTGAACTTTTTCAAAACTGAATAAATTACGATTTTCTTAGCTAAAAAAGCAAACATTCTTGAACTGGTAACTAGTTTGAACCTTTATGAATCCTATTCAGTGATAAAATCAACAATCAAGAGCCAACTTAATAGAAAATTTTATAGTTTTCCTTAAGGGGTGCGTATTACCCCATCCACCCCTACCGCAATGAATGGTATCATCGCATGAATGATTGTTGTAGACAAATACCAGTCGAAAGATGTAGGATAAGGTTGTCGACGATCGCTTTTTCGCATTGGGAAACGAGCGCGTATTAGGGTGAGCCACGCAACAGTATGTTTTCGACCGAAACTGCACTTTTATCCTACTTTGGTCGTTTCTAACACAATCATCCATTCGATACCTATCATTTTGGTAGATGCTAGAAAGCTACCAATTGACTAGTTAACCCGTTTGATATCCCACCATGAAGTGCTTTACAATAGACTTGCCGATTCAAGTAAACTAATTGATTAGCCTGTTGGTGATCAAATTGCTGTATGATATTGTCCTTTTTTGCCATAATACTCAAAGGTTTAACAGACTTGTCCATCCTTAGTACGTGATTAGAATTTCAAGCCTCACGTACAGGGAAGGAAAATGAGTTTGGTTAAGTTTTTGTCGCACGTTATGTTTCCTGCTTCGAAACACGTTCTTAAGTATTTGTAAACTTTTTTCATTATTTGACACTATTCGATGTACTTAAACCAAAGTGTTGCTTATTATTAGCAAATCATTGCTGATCACAATCACGAATAACACATATGCAAACTGACCATCATTTAATCAATAAAATCCTAAAATTTTTAGAAAAAAATATTTTTTCTTCGGTTCTAGACCAAAACCATACAAAAATGTAAAAAAAAAAACAGTGTGAAAATTTGTGAGCCATTTCCTCAACTTGGCAGGACTGTGAAGGGGCTAAAGACACATGGACGAATGCATGTCATAGCAATTTTAACCATTGATGTAAAGGTTGAGGAGATTGAACGGTTAACATACCTGTTCTTTTCGGTTCTGTTTTTCCTCCTTTTCGCGCTTCCTTACTTCGACAATGAACTCATTGAACAGACTTTCTCGCTCACGGATCTTTTCAATTACTCTGAAGCGCTCATCTTTACCAAATTTTTGAGCAAATTCACTAAACGATGATCTAGGTAAAAGAAAAATAGCAGTCAATTGCGACAACCACATCAACTTTGTTAAGCCTACTTACTTTCCATGCAAATGGGCTGATTCCATCAGGGCCCGAAAATCGTCACGCTTCTGACGCATTTTGTTACGTTTTTCGCGACGTTCTTCATCAGCGCGATCCTTGACGTACTTTTCGAATACTTGCTTGCGTTCCTTAGACGTCAGCAACAAATATCGCGGATCGAACACAATTTTATGCAGCTCTTTCTCCCATGTGCTAAAAGCAGAGACATCCTTTTCACGCAACATTTCGCGGAAAGACTTCATCCGCACATCCAACGGTATAAGAGTTCGTTCACGGGCAGCTCGCGCCTCGGCTTCCATTGCAATCACTTCTTTTTCCAGTTCATTGCCCGAACGCGAGGCGTTTTGCGTTGATTTCAGGGCAGTATCGACTTCTATCTTCAATCGCTTACTTGCATGGTCACCATTTTCTTCCCCACTGGAATCAGTGGTTTCCGTTGCCATCTTTCGAGTATCGTTGATATTTTTACTATTGTTAACAGTATGGGAAGCATCATCTCTTTCGGCAATAGCAGTTACCATGGCCGCACCAGGCGCAATCGTTAGTGCTTTGCTAGACACACTGTCCGTTTCTTTTGTTGCTGCAGCACTTCCAAGCAGCTCCAGTGGTGGAACAAGCACAGCCTTATCGACATCTGCCCGGTCTTTTAGTTCCTCCGGTCGCTCCCACACGGAAGTACGAGACGAAGGATTGTAGAAAAACACCCGACCATCTCCCGTCCAAACGACGCACCACGGTGTGCCACTTATTGGGTTGTGGTATATGGGACGGCTTTTATCCTGCGTTTTCATTACTTTAACACTTTCTTCTTCATCTTTGCGTTTCTTTTCTTGATCTGCCTTCCGTTTCCGCTCGTCCTCTGGAACTGACTTGTCATTTTTGGCCATAAACCCCAAGGGATCGAAAATTACACTAGTACCAGTGCCAACTGGTAGCTGCTGTAGTCGCATTCCGGAAATACCGTGCCCAGAGGAAGTCAATGGTGAAGGAAACTGCTGGATTTTTATACCTGTTGTCGATGTTTGTATAGACGACATGATGGGCAATTGAGGTGGAATTGGTGGTGCTAAAAATGGTGGCCCCGAGGAATTAACTTTAGCTTTCTGCTTAATGCTCCAAACAGTCAATTTTGCTTCTGTAAAATAGGATATATTGAAAGATAAATAGAGAAAAACATTGATGCATTCAATGCGTACATACTTTCGAGATCTCTTAATGCCTGCGGTTTCTCCCACACGCTTTCACCTTTTGAGGCGTTGTAAAAGAACGTACGTCCATCAGGCGCAGAATGTTCACTCCACACTTTCGCCTTGGCAACGATTGCAGGGTCAATTTCGTTCAATTTAATCTCAGTCATAGCCTGTTTGGCCACATCTACGGGATGATTTTGACCCATCATCCAAGCTTGACCATTGTTGACTGTGGATGGGTTCCACGGAGGAAAGTTAGGAAAATTTGGTGGTGGCATGCCGAACTGCGCCATCCCGAATGTAGGTGGAGGCCCGGAGAATCTTGGTGGATGAATAGCACTCTGTTGCAAGGGTAATGATGCAGTTGCATTAGAAGCAGGTACAACGTTCGTTACCGAGACAACATCAACGCCCTGTTGGTCTACAGTAGATTGCTGCGACTGTTGCTTATTTAGAACTTCTATTTCATCCTGTGTCATGATATTAACATTTGATCCTTCGGGGCGAGTCCATGTTGTCTCTCGGCTGATGGCATGATAGTAATACAACTTGCCATCAGTTGTTTTGGTTTCTACCCATAAGTCCTAAGCAAAATAAACATGTATATGTATACATTCATTAATAAAGCGGGCAAACATCCACACTAAACATTGCCAAAAAAAAAGTGAAGTATTGTTGATACTCACAGCAGTAGCGGGATTTTGTGTTTTTGATGGTGGGGTTCCAAGCAGAGAAGATGCAGCCACCGGGCTTGTTTTAGCAGATGTTTTACCGTCGTTATTTCCATCTGTACTAGATGCTGCAGGCGGTCGATGCATGAGTGGCTTTATTACCTGGTCACTTACTATTTCATTTTTCACTTCAGCGATAGATACATGATTTTCCCCTTCAGTACTCATGTTTCGCTCACGAACTCCAATTACACTGTGTTAACTTGGATAATTCAGAGAGAAAACTCAGAGCATTATTTTTCCAAAGCATCAACAATGTCGTGCGATATAGGGATCGATACAAATGAAAAGTGCTAAAACGAGATACGATAAGAAAATTATAAGGTGCACTAAGCTCTTCTGATTTGACGCAAACCCAGAGGGTAGAGTAGAACGTACTCTACCGTGGATTACTATCCAGGTAGGTTCATCCCGAACAAATCGCTTTGATTTTTTTAGAAAAAGAAAGGAAATTCGTTTTGTTTACGTTTTCAATTCGTCAGTTATTGATTTTCAAAAGTTGTTGTAATTTTTAATAGTGAGGAACAGTTCCGATTCGGCAGTGCATCAGAACGGATCGTTAGCAGTGCACGGGGTTCCTGAAATAGTTGGCGAAAAGTAAGGTAATCTTACGGCACGGCCGCATGGTGACGCCGAGCTGGAGCTCAACCCAACTAACAATTGACAAGCATCTTTGGAACATTCTGTCTGATCTTTAGAACGTTTTTCCACCTTCCAATAAACCGCTACATTAGGAAGTGTAACCCAGCCGTTTGAGTTTTGACAACTCATGGAGGCGGCCATTTTTACCGACGGTCAAACCCGGTGAAAAAGTATAGCGATAGAAATAAAAAAACGGTGATTTTAAAATAGTTTGTAGTTTCACTTGACGATCTTGCATCTCCCACTCTTTGGGATCAGCCACTGTATTTCCACCGGTCTCGCTTGTCATTAAGGTGCATCTACCCCAAGGTGTATAAATTAGAAGGTGAAGTCGTCCAGTGTAAAATGACATTTCATGACTTGACATAACACTTCTGGGGTATTCATATTGGTTTTGAGGGGGGGTATCGGGAAACGATTGGGTTTTTGACATAAAGCAAGCCGTAGACGTTACATATTAATCTGCACAGATGTTTGACGTCTACAGCCTTTCCGTAGCTATTTCCAACATCCCTCGAGATATTCGAGATATCTGGAGGGATGTTTGACAGACGATGGGTACGAGAGAACAAAGGAAATCTGTAGACGTCAAAGATCTGCACAGATTAATATGTGACGTCTACAGCCAGCTTAAGTCTTCTCAAATATGGCACCCCTTCCAAAGCGACATAAAGTCACCTTCTATATTTATACACCTTGCATCTACCCCAAGATGATTAAATACTGAGTAGGTGACTTTTTAAGAGGTATTTTTTTAGAAAATGGCGACCGTAGCTTTTGACAGCATGGTGATAAACAGCATAGAATGTAAACAACTATGCGAGTAACGAGAAGGTGCGTGAGGTGAAACTTCGATACATTTCGTCGAAAAATCGGTGACCCACTTCGGCCGACGGCTTCTTAAACATTTTCCATGCGAACAAAACGAAAGCAATTGAAGAATCGGTTTGTTTGGTTCTCGAGCGTTGTTGTTTGTTTATCTTCTAAGGACGATTCCCGCCAAATTTGAGTATCAGCATACTGTCAAAAGCTATTTTTCGATTTTTTGCAGTGTAGACGTCAAAATGCTCTACATTCCGCTAACTTATATAGTGTGTATTTATCTTGATCTACCCGCTAGGCAGCTCGAAATATCCTCAAAACGTGCTCCGCGCGAACAAACGTCCTCCATTTTTGTATGGGGATGAAACAAAAGGAGGACGTTTTTCGAGCAATCGTCCTCCTTGTCCTCCTCACCATACAAAACTGCTCGATGTTTGTGTCATGAAGGACGTTTTTGAGGACGATTTGCTCGAAATTGCCTAGCGGGTATTATTGTACAACCTATTAGAGGGGAATATGGATCGTTTGTTCCCAATCTTTTTATAACTAGTATTGTTGTTATACTCACTTGTGTTGGTGTTTGCTGCTTTTGAGGCTCGAACTGCTTGGGACAAGAAGAGGTATGTTGTTGTCGGCTCACCAAATCACATGAGCCACGCTCCGCTTCGACGATTGGTAGCTTAAAAGCCAATATCTATCAACAAACATTTTCAACAGGTGATGACTTATTTCTTGGCACAACGAAAAGCACCAGTCGGCTGTAAAAGTAGCCGCAATGTATCTGTATGTATCTGTATGCTGATGCACGGCTTTTGCTTTGATTCAGTATGTGCTGCCAAAAAGCGATTAAGTCTTTCTTTTTTATCAAGGTTTTCCAGGTGCGTCTTGTGGACCAACATTTGGATGCTTGCTATGGGTATTTCCGTGGAGATTTATGTCGGCGTATCACTTGCTGGAACATCGTTTTCATTGTGTGTTTCATTGATTTGGCTACTTTTCGTACTGAATGGTGCTTTTCGTTATTCCATGGTCAGTTTCATGATGTGATACTAGTTTTTTAAAGATAGGTTTTGTGTTTTCCATTTTGTTTATTTGTTTCTCTAGTGTTTATGTATACAAATAATCGACATCTCTTTTATCTGTAAAATTATTTCGGTGTTGAACGAATGGAACGAAAAATCAATATTTTGTGTATGTTGGATGCACAGATATGTTACATGTCTATATTATTCTTTCGATAGATTGATCATTTCTTAAACTTACTCCGCCAATGTATGAGATAAACATACAAATAAATAGTGACCCTCATCATCTACTTGGATGGACGCAAGCCCTCTTATTTCCCTGGCATCCCTTTAAAAACTAATGTGTGCGAATTCGGATTATATTCGGTAGTACACTAACAACTTCCATGTTTCCCATTGAAGTTTGTCACAGCTGAAAAACGACGTAACAAAGATGAGTAAAATAACGATTAGAGAGAAAGAAAGTCTTACCTTTAATAAATGCTCGTGCCGGAGCAGCAGCTATAATTCCACGAACTATTATCTCATGTTGCATTTCGATGATGTCTTAGAAACTCTTCGACCCTTAGCGGCTTCGTCGAGCCGCTGAAGATTGCCACTGAGTCACTTGCTCATGGATGTTCATAATAATTGACCAAATGTCCGGGCCGCGTCTGTGTAGTGGCAACCCATCGATAGATAAATTTAGAGATATCGCAGCAGGTAAAGTCACATTGCTAGAAATAAATAATAATTCAACATCACGATACGTGTTAGCGCATTCGACTAGTATTTCAATCATCTTACCTGAACCGTTTGGACAAACTACATAGGATGGCTTTGTGCCAATATAACCGATTGAATGTTGCACCCCACCCCCTTTTTTGGTGCAACACTTTGTCTCGTTATGAAGATCGAAAATTAACAAACGAGATGGTAACGATATGATAACGAGACAAAATTCGCCAGTTGGGCAAAGCCACGATGGAGCGAAGCCGGGAAAAAATCAAAGGTAAAAGAGTAAATGAGGCCCCGGCCGCCATGTTTTCGATCGTGGCTACACCTCTTGTGGACGTTTAAACTGAATGTATGCAATTGGTGATACATTAATTCGTTAAATTCAACCTACGAGTATTTGAATCGTAGTGTGTACCGTTAATTTCGGCTACGCAATCAACCTACGGGTGCGGTATGAGGGGGGCCCACGGGCCCCCCTTATTTCTCAAAACTATAACAAACTCTCTTTTTCAGTAGACCTAGCGCAGTCCGCTCGCTGCGCTCGCTGCGGGCGCGCCGCCGTTTCCAAATCATTTCTTCGGCTAAACTCATTGTTTCATGCTGTCCATCATGTGTGGTATAGTTAAGTTACTAGTAACTTACAGTAACTTAACATGTAAAAGTATATTAAACCGCATCCAACCTCCACTGCGTGATTAGCTTTTAAGCGAACCGTTAGCGATCAAATATTTGAAAAGCATGCATGCGTCGCGCTTTGCATAGCTTCAGGCGCTTAATGTGAACCAGTAGGAAGAGGAGAATCTAGCCCGGGGCCTCATTTACTCTTTTACCAAATCAAAAATTCATTTTTGGATTTCAGAAAAATGAAATATGTTTTTTTATGTAAGATGAAACTAAGAAATGACGCAAAAACTAGAGCCTCTGTTCTTCCAGATTCTGAGAAACAGCCCGTCGAAGTCAAGATTTGTGAAAATATTGGGTGAAAAATTGAAAAAAATCTATCAACTTTGAAGGTCTGTAACTCCTATAATAATGGCCGGAATCGAATTTCAGCTTACTCGGGGTCCACACTACAGCGCGACGTCCCGTCATGAAACGTGACGTCGCCTGACAGGCGGCCGAACTCCATACAAAAAAAATGTCGCACAAATCGCGCTAGTGTAGAAACAGCGAAAAACGCGACGTCGCGCTAGCCCTTGTCAAATGTCAATTCGAAACGTAAACAAAGCGACAGCAGGACAAAACGTAAACAAACCGAATCACAAACGCGAACAAAACGAGCAATATTCTTCACGAAACATCGGATTTTTCGTTGTACTACTTATTTTTAGGCTTCACAAATGTAACTCAGTTATCAAACTCCGTTTTAATTGATATTTTTACCAAAGTTTTTTCGGGTGCCGAAAAGTAAACGAACTGCTCTTCAACAAGTAGGAGATGATGTGGAAATATATACTTCCTACGGCGGGCCAAAATATCGTCGTTGTTTGTTTAAGTTTGTTGTCTCAGTGAATTTCAAATGTGGACGCGCCAAACTCACTCAGGGTGCATAAAATACGTAGCAAAACAAATATCATGCATTACTACCTCAAAATTCAATAAAAAACTTTAGCCGAGTTTTTGCTCCAATGTGATACATATTTCCACATACTCTCCTACCTCTGACGCGCTTGGCTTGCGCGATTGTTCTGCCGAAACTGGGCTACTTTTGAAACGGGACGTCGCGCTGCAGTATGGACCCCGAGTTATATAAAAAAAAAACCTTGCGCGATGTCACGTGAATCGCGCTAGGTATTTTTGCATGGAGTTCAGCGCCTGTCAGGCGACGTCGCCTTACGCGACGGTGCAGTCTGGAAAGCGTGTAAAAAAAGCCATGCGCGATGTCGCGCGAGTCGCGCTAGATTTTTTATTGCCCGCGACGGTGCAGTCTGAAAGCGTGTGACAGCTGTCAATCGACCGGATATGCGGTTTACAAGATTCATACAAGCGATTTACAAGGTTTATACAATGCTTGACGGCCGGCGTACGATCCGGACGTTACCGGGCCGCTACACGAACCGAAAACTCCAACCGAGAACTCAAAAACCGTATAAGTTTACGTCAAAATCTTCTCGGTTCGTGTAGCCGCGTTTTGTGGTACCAATTCTGTGAGCCACGCTACACGAGCCGCAAACTCAAAACTTTGCGGCGCAACGAGGTTTTTGTTTTTGATTTTTCAGTTACCTCAAAAATCTTCCTTCAAAGCAAACAAGATCTTATTTCAATTCACACAAAAAGTAAAAGATGGATAATCTGTTGAAGTGTGGCTAACTACCCTATCGCGGGTCATCGAGTTGAGTACCCAAAACTTGCAACAACGCAACAGGCGTATTGTGCGGAGGCAAGAAGATGGCAACCGTTTGCTGGACAATACTGTAGCAGAGCAAGCAAATGAAACTATAATTAACTTTCTTCGCATGAAGAAGGAAGATTTTGATGTTCTCAAGTTACATAAAAAGTGGTAGAATAAAATATTTTAATCTTTATCATTAAACTTTTTGAAACTTTTAGATTTTGGAATCAGTTGGTGGGCCGGACTTTGCGAACCCCTGATCTATAGTGAATTTATAATTGATATTCTAGCTATAAAATAACAAAATATTAACTAACCGTAACTACAAAAGAAACACGTAAATTTATCACCATATGTTCGTTTATTTGGTTTTTGAGATTTGTTATGTTTACATTTATTTCTTTTTCGTCTTCTTCTTCTGACGCATTTGAGTTTTCGGTTAGCTGCCAAAAACTTCTCGGGTGCAGTTTTCAGCTCACGGAGCTGAAAAGTTTTTGACGTAAACTTCTCGGTTGTTCCCCTCTTCTCGCCGAGAAGTTTTTGAGTTTTCGGGTCGTGTAGCGGGGCTCTATAAATATAGAAGGTGACTTTATGTCGCTTTGGAAGGGGTGCCATATTTGAGAAGACAGCCCAATCCTTTTCCGATACCCCCCCTCAAAACCCATATGAATACCCCAGAAGTGTTATGTCAAGTCATGAAATGTCATTTTACACTGGACGACTTCACCTTCTAATTTATACACCTTGGTTGTTTACATTCTATGCTGTTTTTCAAGGTGTATAAAATGGAAGGTGAAGTCGTCCAGTGTAAAATGATATTTCATGACTTGACATAACACTTCTGAGGTATTCACGAGGGTTTTGAGGGGGGGCATCGGAAAAGGATTGGGCTTTTGACACAACTCTTCTCAAATATGGCACCCCTTCCAAAGCGACATAAAGTCACCTTCTATATTTATACACCTTGGCTGTTTATCACCATGCTGTCAAAAGCCACGGTAGCCATTTTCTAAAAAAAATACCTGCTGAAAAGTCACCTATTCAGTATTTAATCATCTTGATCCCCATACAAAAAAGTAGGACGTTTGTTCGCACGTACGACGTTTTTAGAACGATATTTCGAGCTGCCAAGCTGTTTTCGGCTCGTTACCCAGGTGACAAAATTGACGGTTATTTTTGAAAAATGCAGTGAAATTGCCCTAAATCCCACCGATGTTTGAATGTATGGGTGCGGAATTTCGTATCGCCGTGTATATACACGGCCTGCCCAAGTGACAGAAAACACGATTTAGATAATTTTCGCCAGGCTTAGAAAGGGGCTGCATAGAAGATTAATAGCAGTCTTATTAAGCCAAAATTGCAAGTGTGTGCGTGAAAAATGAACCCACCGTGGGTGCACTGATCCGATCCTTACTATTATAAATTGAACCCTTCCATCCCAACTCCGTAACTGACAGCTCAAAGCCATCAAATCAAAACAAAATACAAATTCGAATTCAAACAGAGGATTTATTTTAACAATCTCAGCCGTTTTTCTGGAATAGTTTCTTCGCGTGTTCCAAAAACCGTCTAGTTGCAATTCGTAGTCATGAAACGAAAAAGACGAAAAGGTAAATATAGAAAAGTACAAATATACAAAAAATTACCTGTTTACATTTACCTTGCTTGCAAACAGGATAATCTTCCCCGATGAACTCGAATGCAACAAAATCGCAAACACTGCATTTATCGAGCTACCATGGAGTAAACCTGCTTCCTAGCTTGCTGCTCGTCCTGTATCACAGGGTTAGCTGCATCTGGCGGCGAACAGAGCGTCTGCATCATCATTGCATAAAGTTCATCCCTCGTCGATACAGTCACTGGAAATATTGGCCTACCCTGGCTTTCCAGCATTATTTTTGCTTGTATGTCCTGTCTCGTTTCCGAAATCATAGCCTCTACAAGCAGCAAACGCTCCACCACGGTCAATACGAGCAATGCAGAAACCTTCCGGCCTTTGTTGTTGAAACCTGCTGGACGGTTGCAAATAACACTTTTCAAATAAAAATTATCGAGTGCTGAAGCGATAACGCAAATAAATCAATAAACTTACCATAATCCTTGCTTGGCCCTGGGTAAACGTGTTGTTGGCTTTCATACTGCTGATCCACTCGCTGTTTAATCCGCCTTCTGATCGAGAAAATTAGAGTCGCATCTCTGTTTATCTTCGAACCACAATGTTGTTTTTGGTACATCATACATAGGTTATCTGCGTCATTTTCTTCAGCGTACTTCACACCCGGCGACTCGACACTGTTTCCAGCGCTGCTATCCAACTTTTCACTACGCTTTGTGAAAGTAACATCTTTTATCACCGACCTACCCGATTATTGAGAGGAAACATTCTCCTCGCTGCTGCTGCTGAGCGTGAAGGAAAACAACCCCGATTAAAGGTTGTGGCACTCAAGTGATGGATCGTAGAATCGCAGGACAGCATTTTTTTGCTCGAAATTCGCTTCGTGTTTAGCATATCGGTAATGAACTTGATCAGCTTCCTCGGCGCCAAATTGTCATCAACCGTAGCTTCGTGCTTCGTTGTGGTGGTAAGGGTGAGCCCGAATGAAATCCAAAACGAGAAAAATAGGAAAATGAATAAGCTTGTCACCTGAATCTTACGAACCTTTTCAATGTTAAACTCTTTTCGGATGTAACACTTCACGTTTGTCAACAGTGACTCCAGTACCATTTTGGTATCCTGCGGCGGAAGTGTCGTACCTATCGCGAAATTCTCCTGTACCACGTCCAACATCTACTGACGTGACGCCGACAATACTTCCGACCGTCCTTGATAATCGTACTGATGTATTGTATGTGCCCAGAATTTCACCAAGATATGGAAGTTAAACACCCGATTCCTCAGCAGCTTATGCAGTAGCTTTATGTTACCCAGGGACATCTCGTTTTGAATCGCTTCGATCAGCAATTCGAAAGCTATTGGCATCTTTTCGTCGAATATCCGCTGGTTGCACTATTGCAGCAGCGAACTGACGATGGCGATCACATCGTTCATCAGCACATTCTAATTGTTTGTTGCGAGTTTGTAGAGAATTCCCGAAGCCACCAAGTTCGTTGTGCGAAGTTCTACTTCTCAAAAAACCCTATATCGAATATGAAGTTCAAGAGATGGAATATTTAAAACCAAACTTCCTTCAACGGTTGTGATTTATTCACTCCCGCCGTGTCAACAAGTTTTGATACAAACCTCTGGTTTGTTGACGTTTTTTCATTCAACACCTACATTCGACCGACGTTGATGATGGTGCTAAATATGTTTCCGGAAAAGGCTTCTCTTACCTCTTTTCTTGTTATTCCATGAAAACATGTGTGATTAATAAAGATTATCATCTTTTATTTACGCTGAACAAGTCCGCACGATGCACAGTCGCATTACCAAATGAAAACACCAGTGACAGCTCAAAACTGATGCACAGCCAGCTTAGAAAAATGTTCAAGAAGAAAACATTCATCAGTCCGTGTATGTACACGGCGATACGAAATTCCGCACCCATACATTCAAACATCGGTGGGATTTAGGGCAATTTCACTGCATTTTTCAAAAATAACCGTCAATTTTGTCACCTGGGTGATGAATGTTTTCTTCTTGAACATTTTTCTAAGCTGGCTGTGAATCAGTTTTGAGCTGTCATTGGTGTTTTCATTTGGTAATGCTACTGTGCATCGTGCGGACTTGTTCAGCGTAAATAAAAGATGATAATCGTTATTAATCACACATGTTTTCATGGAATAACAAGAAAAAGGGTAAGAGAAGCCTTTTTCCGGAAACATATTTAGCATCATCATCAACGTCAGTCGAATGTAGGTGTTCAATGAAAAAACGTCAACAAACCAGAGGTTTGTATCAAAACTTGTTGACACGGCGGGAGTGAATAAATCACAACCGTTGAAGGAAGTTTTGTTTAAAATGTTCCATCTCTTGAACTTCATATTCGATATAGGGTTTTTTGAGAAGTAGAACTTCGCACAACGAACTTGGTGGCTTCGGGAATTCTCTACAAACTCGCAACAAACAAGGAGAATGTGCTGATGAACGATGTGATCGCCATCGTCAGTTCGCTGCTGCAATAGTGCAACCAGCGGATATTCGACGAAAAGGTGCCGATAGCTTTCGAATTGCTGATCGAAGCGATTCAAAACGAGATGTCCCTGGGTAACATAAAGCTACTAAGCTGCTGCGGAATCGGATGTTTAACTTCCGTATCTGGGTGAAATTCTGGGCACATACAATACATCAGTACGATTATCAAGGACGGTCGGAAGTACTGTCGGCGTCACGTCAGTAGATGTTGGACGTGGTACAGGAGAATTTCGCGATAGGTACGACACTTCCGCCGCAGGATACCAAAATGGTACTGGAGTCACTGTTGACAAACGTGAAGTGTTACATCCGAAAAGAGTTTAACATTGAAAAGGTTCGTAAGATTCAGGGGACAAGCTTATTCATTTTCCTATTTTTCTCGTTTTGGATTTCATTCGGGCTCACCCTTACCACCACAACGAAGCACGAGACTACGGTTGATGACACTTTGGCGCCGAGGAAGCTGATCAAGTTCATTACCGATATGCTAAACACGAAGCGAAATTCGAGCAAAAAAATGCTGTACTGCGTTTCTACGATCCATCACTTGAGTGCCACAACCTTTAATCGGGGTTGTTTTCCTTCACGCTGCCGTTCGAGCTGGAGCCGCACGTTATTTTGGGTTTGCGGGATCTCGACCTTGGGTCCGACACCGAGATGGCATACGCCGGGGCACTCTGTTTGATTTATCACACCAATCTGGCCAAACTGTCACTGAAGCTTGAAAATGCGCGACGGTTGATGATCAACACTTTTACCAAACCGAAAGCTCCGCAGATGATCGTGAAACAGATTGGCTGGCAGGAGTCGTTTGCTCGATTGTTGAACAAAAATCGGATGGAAAACCGCGTCCACGGAGGCGCGAAGGAGCAAAAGCAGGGTAATATTTTGATCGACATGGATGAGGTGGTCAAACGTGAAGGTGAATCGTCGGCGATCAATGGTGCTGGTGACGATCTGATACCTACACGTACACGACGGTGGCGGTAAGCATGGACCGAAATCGTTCATGTCTGAGGAGGCAATGGTGATCAAGGAGCAGGAGGATACGGTGTAAGATGCGGTGGTGAAGAATATCACCTCTTCGATCACTTCCGTCTACTTGGTGACAAACAGGACGCGATCGGTTCGCTAACGTTCGCTAAGTCGTAAGAAAAACTCGTCGCTCAGCAGCAGCAGCGAGGAGAATGTTTCCTCTCAATAATCGGGTAGGTCGGTGATGAAAGATGTTACTTTCACAAAGCGTAGTGAAAAGTTGGATAGCAGCGCTGGAAACAGTGTCGAGTCGCCGGGTGTGAAGTACGCTGAAGAAAATGACGCAGATAACCTCTTGTGCCTTGTAACGAGCAGTCTGTGGCTAGGTCAGACTGCATTAGCTTAACCATGCTCGCATCGTAGTTTGCGCTTGCATTCTCGAGATGGGTATTCAGGCTGGACTGATCGATCTTACTTGTCCTGCGGCACCGATAGAACGTAGCCCAATTGCCCTCTGGCATACGATCCAGTGGAAAAAGTGTTCTATGAAGCTACACGACGGAGTAATTTCGCTGCACTGTCATGGTACTCCTGCAGAGCATCAGCAATGACTGGACTGAAATGTCCCACCTGCGTCTCGGTCTGCGAATAACATATTTCCACATCTCTCTCGATTCAGCCGTTTGCACTGTACCAAAAACAACATTGTGGTTCGAAGATAAACAGAGATGCGACTCTAATTTTCTCGACCAGAAGGCGGATTAAACAGCGAGTGGATCAGCAGTATGAAAGCCAACAACACGTTTACCCAGGGCCAAGCAAGATTGTGATGAGGCAGTTTATCGATTATGGTAAGTTTACTGATTTATTTGCGTTATCGCTTCAGCACTCGATAATTTGTATTTGGAAAGTGTTATTTGCAACCGTCCAGCAGGTTTCAACAACAAATGCCGGAAGGTTTCTGCATTGCTCGTATTGACCGTGGTGGAGCGTTTGCTGCTTGTAGAGGCTATGATTTCGGAAACGAGACAGGACATACAAGCCAAAATAATGCTGGAAAGCCAGGGTAGGCCAATATTTCCATTGACTGTATCGACGAGGGATGAACTTTATGCAATGATGATGCAGACGCTCTGTTCGCCGCAAGATGCAGCTAACCCTATGATACAGGACGAGCAGCAAGCTAGGAAGCAGGTTTACTCCATGGTAGCTCGATAAATGCAGTGTTTGCGATTTTGTTGCATTCGAGTTCATCGGGGAAGATTATCCTGTTTGCAAGCAAGGTAAATGTAAACAGGTAATTTTTTGTATATTTGTACTTTTCTATATTTACCTTTTCGTATTTTTCGTTTCATGACTACGAATTGCAACTAGACGGTTTTTGGAACACGAGAAGAAACGATTCCAGAAAAACTGCTGAGATTGTTAAAATAAATCCTCTGTTTGAATTCGAATTTATATTTTGTTTTGATTTGATGGCTTTGAGCTGTCAGTTCCGGAGTTGGGATGGAAGGGTTCAATTTATAATAGTAAGGATCGGATCAGTGCACCCACGGTGGGTTCATTTTTCACGCACACACTTGCAATTTCGGCTTAATAAGTCTGCTATTAATCTTCTATGCAGCCCCTTTCTAAGCCTGGCGAAAATTATCTAAATCGTGTTTTCTGTCACTTGGGTACATGGTATGCTGAGACCTGTCTGTTAATTGACTTGGGTTCGACCCTAAGTAATTATTATACTCTTAAGCTGCGGATAGACGGATGCAATATTTCAATGCAATGAAATAAAATTTGACATTTATACCCAAAATGACAGTCATTGCAATATTTCTATGCGTATTTCATTGCAACATTGCAAAGATCCAAACGGGGAGGTTAAGCATCGAAATATTGCTTTCACTGTCATTTTTGGTAGTAATGTCAAATTTTATTTCATTCCCGCTAGGCAATTTCGAGCAAATCGTCCTCAAAAACGTCCTCCATGACACAAACATCGAGCAGTTTTGTATGGTGAGGAGGACAAGGAGGACGATTGCTCGAAAAACGTCCTCCTTTTGTTTCATCCCCATACAAAAATGGAGGACGTTTGTTCGCGCGGAGGACGTTTTGAGGACGATATTTCGAGCTGCCTAGCGGGTTGCAGTGAAATATTGCATCCGTCTATCCGCAGCTTTAGAACCCACCTTGGTTCGACCAACCTCGATCAAATTTTGTTGCAGCTTGTATTCGCATAGAAGCGTTTTCGGAAAATAAAAACCACCACCGTGCTTTGTATTATCAAAATGGTCAGCAAACTAGATGTAGTTGAGCGTGAAGTGGCTACCGATAAGAAACGCCGTAAGACTAGCGTAACTAACTCGGCAGAGAATGTCCTAGCGACCGCTAAAGTGAACAAGGAAGACGTTTACATGGTGTGTTTGATTAACTACAGTCGTCCGGCCGGCACTGGGGTTGAATTACATAAAACGAGCTGTTAAAATGTATTGGGCTATCATTTTTCATTACAGAATACTATCGCATGTGAGGAGCAGGAATCTATTGGAAGGTCTCCAGCTAAAGATGCCCAACTATTTCACAATACGTGCGAGGAACTGAGAATCTTATTCGGAGAGATAGCCAAGCTAAAGTTAGAAAGCAGCGAAGATTCAAAGGGCAAAATGACGGAAAAACGTATTGAGGGATCGTTGGCATTTGTGCTGTTAAAAAAATTGAACAGATTAGATAAAGTGCGTATTCGCGATGGTCGCGATGCTCTGCACAAAGAAAAACTACGTGTAGACAGCAACCGACTGCAGCTACAAAATCTTCTGTACGAAGCTGAGCATTTAAAGCGTGAAGTGCAGCGATGTTATCTTTTCAAGAGTCAAGACGAAGAAATTGAACTGGTTCCGGTAGAAGAGTTTTATGAACGAGCTCCGGAAACTGTTTCTCGTCCGGATCATACAAAAACAGACGAACATATCCGTCGCATCGCCCGGCTAGAGTGGGAACTACAACAACGGAAAGAACTCGACGCACAACTAAAGAAACTACAAACACTGAAAGATGCAGTTCAAAAGGATATCGTTTCCAAAACTGAAAGACTTGAATCTTTGGGGCCCCGTCTACGAGAGCTACTCGTTGCAACAAGACCCCTGCAAGAGGCTTTGGAAATGCCCATCGAAAGTGGATGGGAAATACTGAAGACCGTGAGGCTTTTATCTCAACCATTATATTTATTGTATGCTAACGTATCGGCCTACGGAGAAGCTTGTGGTAATGTATTGCGTTTTTTCAACAAGTTTTTTAAATCAACACATCCTCATTAAAATGTATTTCCTCCATAGACAACCTTATCTCTGCCACGATTCAAGGCGACGAAGAAGAAGCTAAACAGCTGGAAAATTCTCTTCAAGATGATGATTCTTTGAACCATGGATGTAACGATTCGGGGGTCTGCAACTTCCGTGATCGCGGAGATTCAGACAACGAAGAAAACGAGCATGAGCAAGAGCGTGGTATGAAAAAACGCGGTCATCATCGCGGGCAGACCAAGGCGAACCTGGCTGAGATCCGGAAGGAAAGACTATTTAAAGTGCATCCCCTCAGTGTAACAATCACCGTTCGAACACAGGATCAATCGTCAATGCCATCGGACACTCAAACTGGACCTGGACTTGCACTGACCTTTTCTTACTTGCCCAACATGAACGTGGTAACGGTAGATTGTGCGTTAACAGGGATACAGATATCAGGCGTTGCCGCTGGAGACGTCTTGGCCGTGGAAACGATATTAAATGAACTGTTTCCTGGAGACAACGGCGATGAGAGCCCAAATCCTAAAACAAAATATCAGCTTCAGGAGCTGTCTATTGAAACACCACTACAAATGGGGAAGCTGTTGGTTGAAAGTAACCTCGGAAGATCATTCCGTTGGGTACAAGAGCTGTGTGGACTGGAATTTATTTCCTCCTCTTACGAATGCCGACGTGATCGATACACTGGTACCAAAACCACAAATGCGAATGGTTGTCATGAAACTATTCCATCTATTATTCGCGCCATACGGAACCGATGGGAGTCGAGACTTAAATTGTACAAACAGATCCATGATCTGGAGAGCAAACTTATCGATACATCCACTAACGATGAGCGAGGACATTCAATCCGTATTTCCAGCTCGCTGCTACAGTGGAGCTCGATTTCGTTCGAAGATTACGTCGCATCTGGAGTGGCCAACGGATTTGTTGAAGATTCCGTTGCCACTGACAAAGATTTGTACTTCCGTGCAATCGTTATACGCGGTTCTGCCAAACTTGAATGTTACATTTGTGTATCATGCCGGTATCCGGAGGCTTCACCGTTGTGGTCGCTGTCGTTGAATTGGAATGGAAAACATACTGCCGCTGGCAATAGCTCCGTTAGAGTAGGTTTATCAATTTTATCAAAGATTGGTTTGCAAATAAAAATTTTTACTCGTCTGTTTTTTTCGTTGCAGGAAATGGAATACTGGGTAAATACCCTGTCAGCAAAAGACCACCCTCACAATGTTCTGCCAATGCAGCTTAAACGAGCAATGTCTTGCTTGGACGTATATCTTGAAACAGATGGCCAATTTTACACACCAGCAGAGTTTACGCAAGATAAAACCTTCCTAAAGCCTTACCGTGGACGAAGCCGCGCTAAACCTTTTCGCATTGCACCTAATGGTAGCAGCTCCCTGTTTACGCAAATATAAAAAAAACAAGTTGTCAAGTAAATCTATCAAGTTATACGGAAGTGGTTAAAAGAATTGTAATAAAACAATATTAATTTAGAACCCTAACAGTTCTATTTTTTAAGTTTTATGCTCAAGGATGCTTCCTATCCGGAGGTCCGCGATAGTCGAGCGGTTACGCCGGTTTACTTACACAACGTACATGCATTTATATACTTTCTTTCCCTAGACCTCGTTACTTACATGCTTCAAATGGTAAAATTGGATTCTATTTATTTGTTAAAGATTGGTATTCTTGGTTAGATTTCGGGGGTAATCGATAAACAACAACCTTTTGTACTTTATCTGCGTCTATCAGGACTTGATCTATTTGACGTTTCAGTAACGTGTTAGCAAGAAGCTGGTGGAATTTAATGAAAAAAAGTTTTCGTTGGTGAGGTCATCTAACATAGATCAATGAAAACTTTTTTATCCCACTCACGTGCAACTGAATTTTGATTCCTTTAGGAAAACAAATATTTTGGATTATCATTATTTTATGCATACGGTTTATTAAGTGTTGATGTTTAAAACTATGATGTTTTCGGAGCAAGTGGCTCCTACGCAAGAATGCTATTTTCTAGGCTTATTTCAACCTTCATCGAATATCCCATGGATTCGAAAGCGCTGGCGATATCAGCAGCTTTGTCCAGGTGACAAACGATGGCAGTACGCGTTTTGGGAACCGAAAAAAGATCTCGAACGTAGCGATTTCCAACCCGTATCAAGTCTTCTTTCGTCACCTTACCAACTTGTCGCACTAACGATTGATTGTAACCAGACGGAACCTGCTTGAATCTAGCCAGCAACGACGTCTGAACTACCTTTTCAATGCTGTTCTCACGAGCAATTATTTCAAAAATCAACGAACTTCTCGCCGACTCTAGGAGGGTTGAATCCCAATCAGCACTGGCGCTGAGCTGTTTTTCCTATGGAAAATAAATTGTATTAAAACACGCATGAAGATCGTTCAAACTCAAACCAATTTACCATGACCGATTCCGCTTCCTTGAACGCCGCAGCCACATTCGATGCACGGTAAAGAGTGAAGTAGAGCAGACCTTCATTGGGCCGTGGCACTATGTTGTATCCATAAGCGAATCCTTGACCACGGATCTGCCGCCATAGAGGGCCTTCTAGTTGGGTTAGGTACTGCAGAAACAGTAACAGCGGCACGTAGTCCTGATCGTTAAAATCAGTAATTGATCTGCATGTGCGGAATAGAAATGCACTTTCCACACTGCCCAGCCCAACGACGACTCCGGCGCGAGGATTAATTACATCATCTGCCGACATCATGTGGTTCCAATCTTGATTTGATGTGAATCTACAGAAAAAAGTAAACATATTCGATGTTTCTTTTAAAACAGTCGTTCGTGCTTTGTGGATTGCGTGCACCATGCGTACCGTTTAACAAAATTTTGCGATTCTTGGTCCCCGTGCACTAACTGCTTCCAAGGCGCCGACAAGTCGATGCCCATATCACTCATCATAGTCCAATCTGCTGCCATGTGGATGGCAAGATTCTCTGGTTTGGTTATAATGTTGCGTGCCTTATTGAGATTGTCGATAACCAGCTGGCCCCTTTCCGGGTCTCCTATCTGTTCCAGCAACGATGAAAGGAACTTGGATTGCTTCAGCAGCGAGCACATGCGAACGTTACTCTCATCGCGGTAGTACATTGCTTTCAGAATATCCTTCGCAATCGAGTTACCTTCTCGTTTGGCCTGGGACACCTCATTGATGAGCTTCGAGGCGCATACTTTTATCCTTTCAGTTGTAAATTCGGTCTTATGCAGCAATTCATTAATCAGTTCGATTCCCGTGGTGTACTTTTCACGCACCACCTGCATGTGTAGTGTGGCTGTGCTGGAATATGCTCCCACGCTGAATCGATTCGATGAGGTAAAACCCAATTCAGTGGCAGTCTCAACCGTGTTAGATTCCAGAGTTGATACTATTTCCTCGTATGGAATCAACGCATCACCTCGTCGTACTGGCGATTCGGTTAAAAGCTCCAACAACAAAACCATGTATGGGCGCAATTCAACACTCAACGTTTCCGTGTTCATAGTAACTTTTAGCTGAAAACAAAACAGAGAAAAGTTATGCGTAAAAATACATGTAAAACTATTTTAAATTCTAGAAGCTTTACTTACATAGCAAAAGTTGGTGTGCAAATCATATGCTTCAGTATAAACGGGCATTTCGGACAAGGTCAACCCGGGTGGGCTGATTTTATCAGTTGAACTATAAATTTGAACCGGGTAGAACTTTATGTCATTCGTCGAAGGAACGGGAACAGAAGTTATCATTTCGTCTGGCGGCGGAAGTTCATTTGCTCGCATTGCATCAGCTAGAGCTTTCTCCTTGCCCTGCAGACCATCTTTACCGAGCGACAGTCGTTGTGCTTCTAACCTGGTTAGTTCAACTTTCGCTATACGACGGTTTTCTTCGATGCTTGGTAGGGCTCGAACAACAACGTGTTTGTTCTGGGACATAGACAATGTTTGAAAGTGCATTAAATTTGTTTATCTTAGACATACTGTGGTTGGCATAGCATGTGGCCTATAGCAGGAAGGCTCTATCTTTTACTTACACTGATGAAATATTTTCTTAACAAGTTCAGCCAAAAGTTTTCATCCATTTCTTTCAACTTGGTCAGTTGGCGGTTTACATTCAGACGGGTTTCGAACTACAATAGAGATAAAATTAGTAATTTTTTTTTATAGCACGACATTTTCTTAGTTGGATAAGGCCTCCCTTCGAGGAGAGTTATTGTGACGGAAAGACGGTACATTATAGATCGGTGGTCAACCGTTCTTAATACCGTGGGTTTCCTCGTGCTACTGCACCCTCGTAGAATTGTTTAACTTAATTAAATTGTGTAAATGTAAAATGTTGTATAAACACGTATTAGTGTAAACACGAGATGTGTGTAGATCGAAGGCTACTTACTTCTTTGTCATCAGACCCGTACAAAACATCTCCTATAACATGAAAAGCGATATCATCATGAGGATTCGATTCCAAGCTGCTTAATGCTTCCAGCCTATACCTTTCGATGACATTCTTCAACCGCTGCATATCTAACTTTTCGTCCCCCTTCTCTATCGTTTGCAAGAGCAGTGTTAGTTTAGGAAATATGTTATCTTCCTTGCCAAGTGGAACATTTTCGAACGAAATGTACAGTAAAGAGACGGAGTTTTCAACTATACTGTAACCAACACGACTGGCATCGGGGTCACAATTTTCGATGAATTCTCGTTGGACTGGACTGCTGGACGTATCCGTGAGGTAGCGCAATAGCACCGAACATGCAGTCAAAGTCTCATATTCGGTCGTTGCCATAGGCCCCCTCCAAGCGACGTTTACCAAACCGCAATCTTCTTCGTCGGCCGGATACAGTATTTTGATATCTTTCGACTCGGCAAGTGGTTCGACTGGAGTTTGCCATGGCTTGGTGAACGATGGTAACTTGCCCTTAGACATAATTTTCTGCTCGATTGGTGCTAACGCCTTGAAAATATCATCCGGTTTTATTTGGCCGGTGATGATGATATACAAGTTATCTGGACGATAGAACGACGCATGGTAGGCTCGGACCTTCTCATTGGTCGTGGTTGTCCGCAGGTTACTCAGGATACCTCCAGTTTCAGCACTATAACCACAGTTCGGATACACTGCGCGAACCATTTCCAAATTTACTCTGGACTCGCCTGTGTTCTCTCGACCCTGCATTTCACAATAAACCACCCCACCGTCTTCGCCTTCTCCAGTTATGTGGTGAACTTCGGTAGTGAAACCCGAGTCAGTAAGGGTTGGGTAAAGAATGTGATCCAAGTATATCGGTAGCAGAGCAAGGAATCCTTCACTTCCAGCTGTCGTCATCGTATAGCATGTGTGGTCTCTATCGGTCCAAGCATTGGTACCAGATGCAAGGCAACGGTTAGCGACCAGGTCAAGAATACCTTTGTAAGGATACTTTTCGGACCCTAGGAAAATTAAATGTTCCAGTGTGTGCGGCAAACCATTGTCATCGTTCGCTTCGGTGGCTAGTGTAAAATAACCATTCACCACTGGCCCTTCCACTTCTCCAACAATCACGGTCAGCCCGGTGGTTTCCGAACGATACTTATGAACCGAGATAACCTCATTTGCCTTCACTGTGATCAGGTGGTTAAAACCCATATTGATCCAATAATGTTGCGAGAACAGTTGAAAGTAAATAGACGAACTCCTTTCCCGATTCGCTGTCTGAAAGACACTGAGAAGAACGCTTTAATTTATATTTTAAATGAAATAATACAGCACACTCGTCTAGTTACAATTGCGTACCAGAGGCTGGTTGTAAAATTGTCAGCACTATAATGATGAAATGTCAAAAAACAATATCAAGGTGGATCTACAAACGAGGTGGGTTCATTCCCAACCAGGAAAATCTGTCAAAAACATAGACGAGGGCGAGTAGAAGCACATTTCCCGCTGCAAGCGGACCGTCAATGTTTGAATGTGTGCATGGAACGGCAACGAATTCAGTGCAGTTCCAGTTCGGCGTCGCATCAGAGCGGATGGTTAGCAGTGCACGAGGTTCCTGAAAGGGTTAGCTGAAAAGTAAGGTTATCTTAGGCACGGCCGCGTGGTGTCGCCGAGCTGGAGCTCAAGTCAGAGAAATCCTAGCCGACGCACATCTCGTGCTGTTTGAGTAATCAAGCGGATCACGAGTTTCGTGCGATCTGACAAACGGAAGGAAATATTCCTTTCTTTTATGTTTTTGGGTTTAAAAGCTCTTTATTTTCTACTTAGACTCTTAGACAATAAAACATATTAAAATTATGGAACCCGTTGCGCTACACACGTCCGAACGCACCGGAGGTCAGGTAGCCAGAGAGCGAGGCCAACGCTTCGGCCCCGTCAGCTACGGCGATCCCTTTGTGATCCCGATCGTGGCATCACCCGAAGATGGAACTCATCTACGGAGAGCCCGGGTTCACGCTGCATCTTACTGGCGTATAACATCTCCCCCCTTTAAATTTGTCCGGTACAAGTCAAACCTACTAGGAACTTTTCTCCTACGAGAAGAGCGTCGTGGCTGCTGTACCGGTAACGGCTTTGGACCGGCAAATCTGGGTCTACCAGGAATCCTGCTGACGTGGGGATGCGATGAAGAAGATGCAGGTTCTGTTGCAAGAACGGGAACTGACGAAGATGCAGTCGGTGACGCTGACGATGACGCAGACGCTGGAACTAACGATGACACACCTGGTGCAGTAACTTGGACAGACGGTGACGATAGCGCACATTGTTGCGAAGACGATGATGCGGACGTTGACGATGAATTAGCCGTTGGTGTAGGACCTTTAGCGTGTAATGGTGGTATGTGCCATTCATCTAGTAAAATCTCTAAAGGCAACTGTTGTGGCTTTGTTGCAATAGGCGCGTCTCTAGTGCTGTGGGCGCGCTTCCGCATCTGATTGATATGCCGCCGAATGTTTCTGTTGTCTTCCGTGATCACTTCATACATAACTCTACCATGCCGATTCACTACTGTTCCAGCGATCCAGTTCCAGTTGTTACCAGAATACATTTTGACATATACTGGATCTGCGGGACGGAATTGTCTGGCAATTTCAGAAGATGGGTGCACTTTTACCGGAGAGGGCGGAGGCTTCAGTAACTCCAACGATGTTCGCAGCTTCCTTCCAAACATAACTTCGCCCGGAGTCCTTGAATGTAGACACGAATTGGGCGTGGAACGATACGTTACTAAGAAGGTGTCCAGTGCTTCCTTCATAGGACATCCTTCCCTTGAAATTTTCCTCACCGCTCGCTTAAAAGTGTCCACGAACCTCTCGGCCTGTCCGTTGGACTGTGGGTGATAAGGAGGCGTTCTGACGTGTTCTATTCCTTGTTGCATGCAGAAGTTTTGGAACTCAATACTGCTGAATTGCGTTCCATTATCGGAAACCAATGTTGTCGGGGCTCCAAACCGAGCAAAAATGCTTCGTAATAAATCAATAGTAACTGTCGACGTTGTGGTTGTCGTCCGAATGATTTCTGGCCATTTTGTGTACGAGTCCACCACCACCAGGAAGTACTCACCGTTCACTGGCCCTGCGTAATCAACGTGGACACGTTGCCACGGAGCAGTAGACTCTGGCCAGGGAGATGGATTGGAACGTGGAGCTGATTTGGCTTCCTGTTGACATGGCTGGCATGTATTGACCCACTCCTCAATGTCGCGGTCCATGGAGGGCCAATAAAAGTAGCTTCGTGCTAACGCTTTCATTCTCACTATGCCAGGGTGTCCGCGATGTATTTGACGAAGGCATTTTTGCTGCAGCTTCCGCGGAATCACCACTCTTTCTCCAAACAAGAGGCATCCGTCTACGGTTGTTAATGCCTCTTTCCTAGCATGAAGTCGTGACATCTCACCTTCATACGAACCACTCGGCCATCCAGTCTGTACGTATTGGTATGTCTTTTTTTAGAATACGGTCTGTTTTTGTTTCCTTTGCAACGTCGTGAAAGGTTAGTGGAATAGTTTCTAACGCTTTGACTGCTGTTTCTTTTATCTCTCTTTCCATAACTATGCTTGCTATCACGCAGTCTTCATCGGGCTTGTCGTGAGTATTTATGAGCCGCGATAGTAGATCAGCGTTTCCGAAGTTTTCGGAACGCACGTATTCAATGGTGAAATCGTAAGACAGTAAAGCGAGAGCGAATCGTTGCAACCGGTTCGCTGTGTGGACCGGAATGCCGGTTTTTGAGCCGAAAATTCTAAGTAGCGGCTGATGATCGGTTTGTAAATGGAAATGCCGGCCGAATATCATTTTGTGGAACTTCTTTACTGCGAATATTATTGCCAAGGCTTCGCGATCGATTTGGCTGTAGGCCTGCTCAGCCTTAGTTAGTGCTCTTGCTGCATGCTGCACCACCCGAACTGAACCGTCGCTATATACGTGGCTTAGCGTCGCACCAACACCCACCGAGGAAGCGTCGGCGGAAACCACGATTTTCTGTCTCGGGTCGTAATGAGCAAGTAGCAAGTTGGATGCCAATACGTCCTTGAATTTTTTAAAAGCTTGTTTGCACTGGCTTGTCCAACAAAAGGGTTTGTCTGCCTTTAAAAGTTCGTCCAAAGGATAGCGCAGTTTCCTCATGTTGGGAACGAACTTGCCATAGTAGTTAATGGCCCCTAGAAAGGCACGGACATCTGTGATGTTAGCAGGCTCTGGAAGACGGCGGATGACTTCGATTTTCTCTGGGCTAGGGCGTAGGCCGTCTTTGTCGATGATGTGTCCCAGGTACTGTATCTGCCGTGTACGAAAAACGCATTTTTCCTGACGTACGGTTAATCCATATTCTTGCATGCGTTTCAGGACCTTGGTTACGGCGGCATCATGTTCCTGCACAGTTGCTGCGCCGATTACTATATCGTCCAAATAACCGGAAACGCCTGTTAAGCCAGCCAGCATGGTGTCCATTAGCTGCTGGAAAGCGGCTGGCGCGATTTTGATTCCTGGCGGCAACCGATTATAAGTATATAAGCCGCGATGCGTGTTGATGGTCAGCATCGAGCGATATTGGGGTGCAATCTCCACTTGTAGGAAGGCATCTGACAAGTCGATCTTACTGAAAATGGTGCAGTTTGCCAACCGTGCGAAAATGTCCTCCGGCAGGGGTAAAGGATACTCGTAGGG
Source organism: Anopheles coustani (assembly GCF_943734705.1). NCBI lineage: Eukaryota > Metazoa > Arthropoda > Insecta > Diptera > Culicidae > Anopheles > Anopheles coustani. The sequence continues at coordinate 46,877,561 of NC_071289.1, read as the reverse complement.
CTGTAGTGCTGAGTTTAGCCCTGTACTGTAATCCCCGCAAATGCGAACTTGGCCGTTTCCCTTTCGAACCACCACTACCGGGGCTGCCCAATCGGATGATGTTACCGGGGTGATGACTTTTAGCTGCTCTAGTCGGTCGAGCTCGCGATTGACCGTGTCCTGAAGAGCGTACGCCACCGGTCGTTTGGGCCTAAAAACAGGAGCACAATTAGTATTTGGAACTATTGGTATATTTGCCCGAGTGCACAATCCTGTGCCGTTGAAGACTTTTGGAAACCGCTCGTGAAAGTTTCCGGACGAAACCGCCGACACTGCCAGGCTGCGGCAAAACTTGTCCATTGGCAGCGTCCATAAGTCCAAGGCATCCACGAGATCGGTTCCCAGGAGAAGAAGTCCGGCGTTTGCTACTCGTATTGTAGCCTCTGTAGATCGGTGTCCCATGCTGACTGTGCATGAGAACTCGCCGTCGAGATGCACGTTGCCCCCGGACGCAGATCGGGCGATGACAGATGGTGGAGCCAGATGAGGGCTACCAAGCTGCGTCCAGGCCGTCCGGTCGATGACGGTGATATCTGACGCTGTGTCGAGCTGCATCTCGAAACCGACACCATTGATGATGACTGCTGCGAAGCGACGCCGTTTTTGGACACTACGGACATCGACTGTGACCACCCGGATTGCTGTACGCCGCTTCCCATGGTGCTTTCCGGAATGGCGTCGGAAACGTTTCGGCTTGCAGAATCCGGTTTTATGACCGACCTTGTGGCAGGCGCCACACTTATTGGAACGGAAAGGACAGTCGCGGACCCAATGAAGCTCTCCGCAGAGCCAACACGCCGTTTTGGGTCCCGATTCCGTTGTAGGCCGCCGAAAACGTTGGTTAGCTGGTTTTCCACTTTGCACGGCAAGAACGCGATCGTGTGCGGGCGCTTCGATCCTGGCGCTGTCTTCCTTCAGCGTTACAATGCGGTTGCACTCTTCAGATAGTTGTTGCAGAGTGATTTCCGGGTGCTGCTCGATCCGTGCCAGAAGCTTTACACGGATGTCCCGGTCTTCTTCATCCTTCAGGCCGCTCACCAGCATAAGGCACTTAAATTGTTCCTCTGTCATGGCCGATAGCTCAGCATCCACACATGCCTTGTTGACCCGACAGGCGAAACCGAGTAAGTCCTCCCCTCGAGCTTTTGATGTATTGAAACATCTATGACGCTTGCTCAAAAGGGATTCCTTACTGCCGAATAGTCCCTTAAGTGTGGTTATGGTCTCGGCGAAGGTGAGGTCGCGGGAAGCGCGAGGGAGTATGAAACTAGTGAAGCGATTATGTTCGGCGGTGCCCAGCTTCCTCCCCAAAAGACGCACTTTTGCTGAATCGCTTAAACGGCAAGCGTCGCGATCGAAAAGGTCTTCGTAGCGGTCGTACCACGCTCCGAAAGTGATACCCGCCTCCGCGTCGTGATGGAATTCGGTGATGCTCTCCGCGAGTGCGTTCAAAATTATCTCCGGATCATTCGGCTCACGTTGGCTATCCGCTTGCTTTGCCATTGGCACTTGTTGTAGCATATTGGCCATCCATTGTTGCTGCTGAGATATTTGTTGCTGCAACAATTGCATCATTTGCAATATTACTCCGTTATCGCTGCTTGGGGACCCCGACGCGAGCTGTGGGAGCGATGGCGGCGCTGATGGATTTTGCGATGGCGCCGGGTGATGATGCTGCTCGGGCGTTGCCTCCGGGAGCGTATGCGGCATCGTGCCGTTTGGTGATGGCTGAAGCACGGACGATGCGGATGCGAACATTCCGGAGGATCTGCGCTGTTCGTCCGTGTGTTGTTCTGCTGCGTTGTTCATGTTCAGCGACGATCGTCTTTTTTTTTTTTAACACTTTCACGACACACGTTAAAAAAAAAAAATAAATAGTTCAATAAATAATCAACCGTTCACGAACACTAAACACGCTTAAACGGGGTTCAATCCACTACTATCCTCGTCGCCACTTTTATGTTTTTGGGTTTAAAAGCTCTTTATTTTCTACTTAGACTCTTAGACAATAAAACATATTAAAATTATGGAACCCGTTGCGCTACACACGTCCGAACGCACCGGAGGTCAGGTAGCCAGAGAGCGAGGCCAACGCTTCGGCCCCGTCAGCTACGGCGATCCCTTTGTGATCCCGATCGTGGCATCACCCGAAGATGGAACTCATCTACGGAGAGCCCGGGTTCACGCTGCATCTTACTGGCGTATAACACTTTCGTTACGGCGGGTGACCAGCCGTTTTTTGACTGCGCACTAGCGTGGTTGGCTAGCAGTGCTCCTGGCCGCATGGTGGCAGTCAAAAGGCGACGCCTACAGAAAATCGAAAACCACAGAAAATCAGGACATATGGCCTTTAGTTGCCAGTCCTTAACCTAAAGAGGTCTATGTCTCCAGGTTAGCTTGCGAAGGCCCAGGAAGCTGGATTCAATAGCCGTACTGGAGTAAATCCTCGACGAAGTGAAGAAGAAGAAGAACGAATTCAGTGCAAGAGGAGCTTTCATTATGGGCATTACACTCCTTCTTCTTCACTTCGGCGAGGATTTACGGCTATTGAATCCAGCTTCCTGGGCCTTCGCAAGCTAACCTGGAGACATAGACCTCTATTGGTTTAGGACTGGCAACTAAAGGCCATATGTCTGGTTTTCTGTGGTTTTCGATTTTCTGTAGGCGTCGCCTTTTGACTGCCACCATGCGGCCAGGAGCACTGCTAGCCAGCCACGCTAGTGCGCAGTCAAAATGCGGCTGTTCACCCGTCGTGACGAAAGGAATATATCCTTCCGTTTGTCAGATCGCACGAAACTCGTGATCCGCTTGATTACTCAAACAGCACGAGATGTGCGTCGGCTAGGATTTCTCTGACTTGAGCTCCAGCTCGGCGACATCACGCGGTCGTGCCTAAGTTAACCTTACTTTTAGTTAACCTACTGCTACCGTGACGAATAACCATGTTGAATGGATATGTAATTCAATGTATATTTATTGAAATAAACGAATATGTGTATTGAAATTATGAATTTATTGTTTACCGCGTGACTACATTAGGCGTACCATACCAAAAACTTGGTACGGTCGAGCTCAAGCGTACCATACCAAATGCAACCCAGCACTTCTGGGTTGGCTGGTTTGACACTTGGAGCGTACCAGTTTTTTGGTATGGTACGCCTAATGTAGTCACGCGGTTACATAAATTGAATACAGGTGAACGTCGATTATCCGGGGGTGTCGGGACCGAGAGGTCCACGGATAACCGAATTCCACGGATAATCGAACATATACTAAAATACGTTTATAATACCTGGTTTGAGTCTCGGCTAGTTCACTTTTGACCAGTTCCAGTAAGTTGATTAATCATAAAAAATGTTTGAATTAGGCAGCGCTCTGTGAACAGTCCAACAAACACGACAAACACGACAATGTTCGAAGGGTGCTCTGCGACTTGTCGTGAAGAACTGTCACTCTTCCAGCAGCAAGGTAGCAGAATAAACAAGGTATATACTGTTTCTCCGTGGGATACAGCCCTGCACGACAAAATCAAACTGTTTTGTTCTGTGTCGTGTTTGTCTGACATGTTCGATGCAGGTTGACAGAGCACCTCCATATGATTGCATGGATTTGATCGTTTTTTTTTTGTCGTGTTTGTCGTGTTTGTCTTGTTCGATAGCTCACAGAGCGCTGCCTTATTTTCCTATGGTATTTTTATTGCTATTTTCGATCCGATAAAATTTATTTGACACATTATTGCTACAAAATGTTGTGAACCAACCTAATATTCATGGAAACATGTTAGCCCGGTTGTGCAGTTGTCAGTTGCAAGACCCCCGGATAATCCGCCCACCGGTTAATCCGGCCCCGGATAATCGACGTCCGACTGTATATAAAAAAATGACCGCCTCTACTGCTTATGTGTGCGTGAAGCAGGTGTGTACATGTGTGCGTGCACTCATTGGCTAGGATTGACGGTCTTTCGTGCTTCCGTTAGACCCAAGATAAATACACACTATATAAGGTAGCGGAATGTAGAGCATTTTGACGTCTACACTGCAAAAAATCGAAAAATAGCTTTTGACAGTATGCTGATACTAAAATTTGGCGGGAATCGCCCTTAGAATATTAAACAAACAACAACGCTCGAGAACCAAACAAACCGATTCTTCAATAGCTTTTGTTTTGTTCGCATGGAAAATGTTTAAGAAGCCGTCGGCCGAAGTGGGTCACCGATTTTTCGACGAAATGTATCGAAGTTTCACCTCACGTACCTTCTTGTTACTCTTCTTCTTCTTCTTCTTTCGCTATGCGAGTCGGGGTATATCCTCCTACGCTAAGTCGAACGTTTGTTCCCTTACTCGTAATCAGAGGCGTACCGACTCTGTCCGAACTCCTATGAAGGGGCTCGTCCTTTAGGACCGGCTATAAAAGCCATATGTCCACCCAACGTCCACGGGAGGGATAATTCCTTCCGTTGTCAGGACACAAGAACTCGTGGTCCGCTTGATTGACTCAAACAGCACGAGATGTGCGGCAGCTAGGATTTGTCTGACCTGAGCTCCAGCTCGGCGTGACCACGCGGTCGTGCCGCAAGCTAACCTTACTTTTCCGCTAACCCTTTCAGGAAACTTGCGCACTGCTAACCTCCACTCTGATTCACTACCGAACTGGAACTGAGGCATGCCCGGTTCCAATTTTCTTTCGACTGGCATTTATATGTCAAAGTGGCGATTTGTTTACTTTTTGCTTTGTTGTTTGCAACGGATTTTGTTCGTTACTCTAGGATGAACAATACGCTAAATTCAAACATGAAAATGATCAAATAACTGCAAAAGCCATTTTGTGGAATTTTGCGTTATTACACGAGCGGTCATCATTTACATGTCAAACGCCCTGCCAGAGCCTACTTTGACAGTAAAAGGATGACCGGTTGACAAAAATTCAAATTTTTTGCAGCTGTCATGTAGTACCAGCAAGTTTTTCCATGGCAGATTGCTGGGACTCTTGCTGGAACTACATAGTACCAGCAACAATGTCAATTTCTGTCAACCGGGTGGAAAAATATGACAGATACATTCCTCGTCTAATAAGGGTATAAAGTAGTGATGAGAATAACAACTCTTTTTAGAGATTTGAATCAGAGTGAATAATCATAACGATGATTCGAATCTTTAAGTCACTCTTTTGTGATTTAAAACGTGAAAAATGACTTATTAACCTTCGAGGTGATTTGAAATCTTAACTGGGATTCGAATCCCAAAAGAATGAACGAGTGGGTTAAAGAGTCACTAGTCGCCATTGCGATTCGAATCCCAAGTTGTGATTCGAATCCCAAGTTGTGTTTCGAATCCCAAGTTGTGATTCGAATCCCAGTTTGGGAATCACTATATGGGATTCGAAACCCAAAAGAATGAACGAGTTGCTAAAAGAGTCGCTAGTCGCCCATGTAGTGATCCAAAACTGGGATTCGAATCACAACTTGGGATTCGAATCACAACTTGGGATTTGAATCTCTATGGCGACTAGCGACTCTTTTACCAACTCGTTCATTCTTTTGGGATTCGAATCCCAGTTAAGGGTTCAAATCAAAGGGAGTCACAAAAACTATATGTTAGGATTTAAATCGTTCATTCAATATTAAGATTCGAATCACTCACTCATTCTCACTCAGAGCGCACATCACTAGTATAAAGAGACATGTTTCCGGACGGCAATGTATTAATGCTAATTAGCACTTTGGAAAAGAGTAGAATGACCAAAAAAAGCGGAATGAACAAACAGTTAGACTAATGATTTGATAAGGTTTAGGTTTCCAAAACAAACAAATCGAATGAAAACATGAATACGTGCTTATAGTTTCCAAAAGCTGAATTTGATAGTTTGTCGGAGACAATGAAACTTTGTCGATGCGGAACTCGACGTATAGCGTTCCAACACTTTCCATTAAACCTAAACTTTCTCTAACAAGCACCGTATATCTTTTGTAGACGAACTTAGTACTGAACAAGTTTCCAACAATATTTTACTTTGTTTACCACAACACCATGCTGCTAGACGAGAATGCAACCTTTTACAATGCCTATGATAAAACTTAAATTTAGTATATAAAGAGTTTAGTCAGTATTTAAGGTCCTCAAATACGCGCAAGTAAAATGAAGTAACTCAAGTATTCACACCTCTCTTTAAATTCAGCTGAAAAGCATTGATGTTACCCATTATTTTTAAGCTATATTTAGCAAGGGTCAATGTCCCTAGGGTATGATAAGAACGTAATCGGAATTTGAGGTTAGACGAATATATTTTAGAAAGGTTCGTTGTGTCCGCTACGTCCACTCCATAATCCAGAACTGGGAAATCCTTCGCTCGGCAGTGTCGTGGATTGCACACAATACCAAACATGTTGAGACATTTGATTCATTCATATAGAGCATAAAATAAACGAAATTCTAGTCGATTCTCCCACATCAATGATCTCGAAGTATTCTAAAGTATCCGCATTTCTCAATATGAAATAAGCATATCCTTAGCTAATAAGTAGTGTAATGTATAGCTCTTATTTAATATGAAAGCGTTGATAATACCATCGTACCGTGATTGATTAAACCGTTCCTTCTTGTACCAAAACAGAAGCTAAAAATAGGAAACAAATAAAAAACTATAATATAAGATCTTCGATGTGATCTACACAAAAATTGATTATTACCTATTCGAATCGAAACGCAAAGCGCTAAGAAGGCGAATAGATTTTGTTGGACAGCTAGTCGCACTTTGCGTTTTTCCTCTGCGGCATCCGTCGGAGGAAGTCCGTGCATACGAAACATGATTTTACGCAACTAGTTTTACTTTTCAGTTTTACACAAGTAGTGTAAAAAACGTTTTGTTAAACAGAGCACGCGACGAGATGCGAATCTTTTTTTTTCTATAAGATGACAGGATGGCCAAAGAATATGAAATACAAGGAATAGTTGTTTGCATAGCAATTTGACATTACATCAAGATTACTAGAACTAGAGGTTGGATCACACAGCTTTTCATGTCTCTTTACCTTGTTGGTAATGATGACCAAAATACAAGGTGTATAAATTATCCCACCAACATTTCGCTATGGAAAAAGACCGCTGCTTTTCTGTGAAGTATTCGGCTACTTTTCCTATTAAACCCAAGGGGATTTTTGAAATATTTCCTGCGCCTGGTCCGACCCGTTTCCGCGTCGAAAACGGGTCGGTCCAGGGCACGATGCGCAGTAAATTTCGACCCGATTTGACAGCGATGTTGACGGGCTGTCAGATTCAAATTTGACCGCGTGACTACATTAAGCAACCCGTAGACTTTGCGAACTTGTACGTGCGAACAATTTGACAACCTGGCATTGCCTATGTTAAGGAAAGGAAAGGAAGATTTCCTCTTATATCTTCCTTTCCTTTCCTTTACATAGGCAATGCCTGGTTGTCAAATTGTTCGCGCGTACAAGTTCGCAACGTCTACGGGTTGCTTTAGGCGTACCATACCAAAAAACTGGTACGCTCCTAGTGTCAAAAACCGATTTTTCTGTCAGAATCGAGCGATGCAAGTGTAGGCTGAGTGAGGGTATTTTGGCCCACGTATGTAATTTTGGCCCACTAGAAAGTAGATCAATTATTTCAATGATTTCAAATAAAAATGCCCCCTGTAACGTCCGGATCGAACGCCGGCCGTCGAATTATAGAAACCTTACGATTATGAACCTTGTAAACCTATATGAACCTTGTAAATCGCGTATCCGGTCAATTGACATGTGTCAATTGACCGCATGGTAATGAAGTATCACTCTCTAATAAAACACACTTCATCATTGACCGCCGACGAGGTCGGACGTGCCCTAGTTGTTCGTTTTAACTGTTGGCTTTGCCGTTGTAATGTGCTTATAATCTCCGTACGTGGAGCCTTATTACTTTCTGTACTTATAATCTCCGTACGTGGAGCCTTATTGCTTATTTGTGCTTAATCTCCCTGTGTGGAGCCTTTTACTTATTTGCATCTCTTACCTCCGTACGTGGAGCCTTTCGATTATTACATCTCTACCATTAATGGCCGTTAGCCTTCCGGCCATTAAACGGAAAAAATTGTAATAAAATGTTCTACGTATTGCGCTTGCTCCATTTATATATGGCAACTGACTAAAAAAAATTGTCCAATCGAATGGTCTAGTGGTTAGGAGCGCTGAACACGAAATATGCAGTTGATGGTTTGATACACATGCAGGTATGTAATAAAAATCTACTAATACATATATGAAAATTTACATGCTTTCAGAAAAGGAAACTCTACAACAACACGTAGCAAGCAGAGCAATGACGAAGGACAGAGACGTGGGTGTTCGAAAAAAGGAGGGACAATTTTTTATTTCGAATTTTCAAAATCCCCACTTTTTTACCTATGCGGTCTTTTAACCGTGTTATTTAGACGTCTTTTAACGGTCTTTTAATCTATTAAAAGACCACTAAAAGACGTCTTTTAAAGTGACGTTTGCAGCTTGGGAACCCAAGGAGAACCCTGCTGCACTTGCCTACCAAAGGTATCCATGCCTACCTAAAAGAACCTTGCCAAGTGTATTTTTGGTAGGCATGGACACCTCATAACCTACCAATAATTTGTTTTGGGAGGCACCGCAGTGGAAAGAGGTACTGGCTGTCAAACCTTTGTTTGTTTACTGTTTACTGTGCAAGTCTGGCCAACTAGCTGCGAGTTAAGAATAACGCTTTCGCGGGTTTGGGTGTCGGAATCGGAGTGAAGTTTATTAAACAATGTGTTAAACAACATCATGAAACATGGTAGGAAAAGGGCAGGAAAGGAAACAGGATGAGACGATGACCCTTAGCGACAGGCGCCGAAACTGCAACTCAGTGTTAATAGTTGGTCGGTGTCGGTTGGACATCACGGCGATCATCGGTTGTTACCGGGTGTAACATAGCATCGGTGGCCCGTGTCCGATAGCAGCGCTTGGATCGACCGACTCGGGGTGGTTAACTCGCACCAGACAGTAAGTACGTGTGTAAGAACCCACAGCAGAGAGTTCTTACTGATGATGATTTGTCCGCACTTTTCACACATTTCAGTGTCTCGACAAGGAGGAAGAAGCGGCTTGAAATAAACATGAATGCATTCTACGTGTTTTCAATGGGCATGACGGAGTGGTGCTGCACATCGTACATCGAAGGAGCCTGCTACGATCCGTGGTCACTGTTTGCCAGCACGAACCAGAGGAGGCGTCGGACGATTTCTGAACATTTCCCCTGATTGCCTTCCGAACCGGACGATATGTATATTATATTATCGTTGTATCAAAATAATAAAACAATCAAAAATATGTTCCTCCATGAAAATAATTATTTTGGGAAAGAAAAGATATCCTGAACCCAGCTCATATAATCTACTACGAATGAGTATACGTTTTTTACGCGTATAGCCAGAAATAGGTGTTATAAACACGTTGCACAGTCACGTTGTCAAAACAGTTCTCTTTTGCGGTGTCCCGCAAGTATCAAGAGAATTGTTTTACCCTTCTTTTCAGAAGTGTTTTACATCCAAAATTGCATAGGAAATCTGCTGCAAAAGAAGGTGTAAAACACTTCTGAAAAGAAGAGCGATCAGGTCTCAAGAGAATTCTTTTACATCAAAATGACGCCAAAATTTCTCGTTGGGAAGTGTCCTGTTGGGGAATACTCGCGTGACAGACGACGACGCACTCGGTCGGGTTCACCTTCGCGCCCGGTCGGATAACCGCCTCGTTACAATCTGTTTGAATTTGAATGTGGTATTGAAGTTGAGTTTTGCTTACAGAGGTAAGTGGAAATCAATGTTTCATCATCACAACCAACAACAATTCGTAAGCAGATGGCAATGAGTGCAAAAAATACGTTTAATGTTTTCTTATTCAATCAGCGCGATTTGTTCTAAATGAACCAACCTTCTTTTTAACGGCGGACGATTAACGAATCGTTACTATGGCTATCGTACGATCGCATTATTTAACGTAGCTGGGGCCGAGTTAGATATTGAATGTGGCTTTGCAGAACGGTAATGTTTTGCCATGCCATTAATGATGCCAATATAGAGCGCAACTTGTCAGATGAAACCTGCTACTTGTTATTGTTTTGATGAGACTTTGGAATAAAAACCCGGGAAATGCTGTAAATAGATTCGGATCAAGTCAGAACCCAAACAAATCCCAATCGAATCAAATCTTTCAATCCATCATATGGGATTCGAATCTTTGGAATCCGTCTACGGATCGTATCTTCGGGTCTTCCGATCCGTATTCTGCCAACACTAGTAATCAGGAATTCTCGGCCTTTGAGGTAAAGGATCAGTTTTGTCTTTCATGACCACCGGTTCGCTTGTACAACTTTGGCGAATTTGGCGATAAGACATACTGTAGGTTACCTACTGAACATACATTGCTGCAAATGATTTCAAAACTGTTTCATAACAATGTGCGTCTTATCAGACGGCACATAGCGACTGCTACCGGCCCCAAGAGGAATTCATTTCTGATAAGGTAAACACTGGATTGATGATGCGCTGCATTTATCATGTTATGTATCATGTATGAATTTTGTAAATTTGCGCATTTTGTAGAATCGTTGGCAGTTCAGCATTTGTTGGAGGAAGCGTCTTGATAGCATACCAATGGATGAACCAAAAACGGGTGCACATGCTATCTGGTTCTGTAAATAAATTGGCCTCGGTAACTCGCTATATGGCTGAGCCAATAACTGATCGAAAGGTCCTTGATGCAAACCGGAACGATATGAAATGTCGAATGGAGGAGTTGGTAATGAAAATACAGCATGATTTTTGTCGTTCGCTCGAAGCAGAAGAGAACTTTGACAAAAAGTTTGTCGTTGATCGGTGGCAACGCAGTGAAGGGGGAGGCGGCATCACCTGCGTCCTACAAGATGGAGATGTGTTCGAGAAAGCCGGCGTTAACATTTCGGTCGTGCATGGCAACCTTCCTAAAGGAGCGATTCAGCAGATGCGGTCCCGTGGCAAGCAACTTGCTGATGGTGATCTTCCATTCTTCGCTGTAGGCGTTAGCGCCGTAATACATCCACGAAACCCAATGATACCAACCATACATTTCAACTATCGATACTTCGAGGTTACTGATTCAACAGGGGAAAAGCAATGGTGGTTTGGAGGTGGCACAGACCTCACTCCGTACTATTTAAATGAGGACGACGCAAAACATTTCCATCGGACTCTCAAAGAAGCGTGCGATCCGCATGATAAATCATATTATCCGAAATTCAAGGAGTGGTGCGATAAATATTTTTTCATCCCTCATCGCAACGAAAGTCGTGGAGTAGGAGGGATTTTCTTCGACGATTTGGACGGACCGGATGCAAAGCAGGCGTTTGATTTCGTGTCGTCTTGCGCCCACTCCGTAATTCCTTCATACTTGCCTCTGGTTCAACGACATAAAAACGATACCTATGGTACCAGACAGAGGCAATGGCAGCTTCTGCGTCGCGGTCGATACGTGGAGTTTAACCTCATCTACGACAGAGGCACAAAGTTTGGTCTGTACACACCCGGAGCGAGATACGAAAGTATTCTCATGTCCCTGCCTCTCCAAGCGGTAAATATCATGCTTGCTATTTTCGAACTATTCAATAACAAAATTTATGTTCTTATTTGTAGAAATGGGAATACATGAACATTCCAGAACAAGGGAGTGAAGAAGCAGTGATTATTGAAGTTCTCAAAAAGCCGAAGAATTGGTTGAATTTGTAGCACTGGACAGCAGTTTCTTTTTCTTATTTTTTTGTTATTGTAATATTTTTTATGTGAAATATATTCTTGTTATGCACTAACACAAGGAATAAACACAATACGTTGTTGCATAAATTTGAAAGTAAGGCATATCGATAAACATTGTTTTGAATCCGTAGGGAATCATCATTGACCCCGCGTCCACACGGCATCGTAGCGTAGCGATTTTGACACTTCGTCGTAGTGTAAATGTTGGTCGAGAGGCTTTACCCACGGCCATAAAAAATAGTTGAGACTACGACGTAGTGTCAAAATCGCTACGCTACGATGCCGTGTGGACGCGGGGTGAAATTAATTTATTTTCGTAAAATGTCGCTGTTATCACCGCCCTTGTGGTTTTAACATTGTGGACATGCTAATAATTAAAAATAATAAAAATAACTTGAAATAAAGGCTACCCCTAATATGTAATGTATGGTCTAGAACGGTAGGGCGTTGTAGATGTGACGGGTGAAATTTTTACAATATTTTGGAAAACACCTTCAAGCAAAGACAATTAACAGACAGGTCGCAGCATACCATGTAACGAGCCGAAAACCGTGGGAAAATTTTTGACAGTTGGTTAACATTTTGTTTACTTCTCACGAACAGCGAAGAAAGTGGGGTAAAACTGCAAATTTGGTATGTTTCATCAACAGAACAAAGAGTTGAGCGTTCGAAATATGTTCTGGAGGAAGGCTCCGTATAAGGCTTATTAATTAAGGCACACACTTAATTTCGGCAATCACAGCGAGCAAAAGGATCCATTTCCCATGATTTCACACAGAAGAGCAGTTTCTATCCGCAAGACCATGGATACTGTGATCTAGAATTACCAACTACCTATTTCGCGAAGATTTTGGCGGAGATCTCCCACAAGTAAGGCAGCGCTCTGTGAGCTATCGAACAAGACAAACGCGACAAACCCGACAAAAAAAAAAGATCAAATCCATGCAACCATATGGAGGTGCTCTGTCAACCTGCATCGAACATGTCAGACAAACACGACACAGAACAAAACAGTTTGATTTTGTCGTGCAGGGCTGTATCCCACTGTGAAACTGTTATACCTTGTGTATTCTGCTGCCTTGCTGCTCTGACATGTTCGATGCAGGTTGACAGAGCACCTCCATATGATTGCATGGATTTGATCGTTTTTTTTTTGTCGTGTTTGTCGTGTTTGTCTTGTTCGATAGCTCACAGAGCGCTGCCTAAGGCATTGCATGGATTTGATCGTTTTTTTTTTGTCGTGTTTGTCGTGTTTGTCTTGTTCGATAGCTCACAGAGCGCTGCCTAAGCTGGAAATTTTTGTAAACACTTTTTTAACCAACTGTCACAACAATGGAGGAGCAAAAATCAGCTATGACCCGACCTGTCTGTTAATTGTCTTTGCCTTCAAGTATTTTTTTTTTTTATGTGGCACGACATCCCCTAGTGGGACAAGGCCTCCCTCCGAAGAGAGTTTGAGTGACCGAAAGACGGTATATTATAGATCGGTGGTCAGCCGTACATAATACCGGAGGGTGCCAGAATCAAAATTCGATCCCACACCTGTGGTGTGGTGTTTCCTCGCGCTACCACTGCGCCATGGGCACCCCCGCCTTCAAGTATCTTCACTGAAAATTTCAAATCGATCCGACATACCTAGACCAGGGATTGGCACACGTTTTTCGAAAAGGGACAGATGATTAAAGAGAAACCAAAGGCGCGGGCCGGATTCTTTAAACGATGCTTCAATGTTTTCAAAGTAATACCCTTTGTAATGGAGAGTTGGACTTTCTAAAAAGCAAAGTTGCAAAAAAAGTGGTAAAAAAATTAAACATTTAAAATGTTATCGATAAACATATAACAGGAACACCTCGTTAAACAATTATCATCTTCATTTTGTCAGTCAAACCTGACATCGTGAACAAATCCTATAAAAATTGGAATGGGTTTTTAGTAAGAAGCACCTAAATATTCTTACGGGCCGTAAAAAATCATTTGGTGGGCCGGATTTGGCCCGCGGGCCGCACTTTGCCGACCCCTACGCTAGACGATGCCAATTGCAAGGTTAATCCCATGCAAAGTGATTACTATCCAGGTGGGTTCATCCCGAACAAATCGCCTTGATTTTTTTAGAAAAATCCCGCAAGGCAATTTGGAGCAAATCGTCCTAAAAAACGTCCTCCGTGACACAAACATCGAGCAGTTTTGTATGGTGTGTAGGACGAGCAGGGCGATTGCTCGAAAAACGTCCTCCATTTGTTTCATCCCCATACAAAAAAGTAGGACGTTTGTTCGCGTGTCGAACGTTTTGAGGACGATATTTCGAGCTGCCTAGCGGGATAAAGGAAAAATTTGACAATTTTTGTTTATGTTTACAACTTGCCAGTTGCTTCCAAAATTCTTTCCGAAAGTGTAAAAATGCCGTATTTATCCTGTTCAACTGTATTTTTTTGCAAAAATACAGGGTTTGACAGGCCAACATACAACTGGGGCAACGTTCCTTCTAAATCGCACCTTCTTTCAAAACAATAACAAAATTGAAGTTCTAACGTCAACTGGGTTATCGATCAGCATCACGCTGTAACTTGACACGGAGGGCGTAACCGATCAGTGTCAAAAAGGAACTTGTCAATGGAATGAGCGTTCTAGACAAGGCAGAAAATCATCACGCTTCTGATGTTTCATATTGTTGTACTTTTTTCATTGGAGTTTACCGCTGTAAATATTTTAAAAATCGCGCGCTTTTTTGTACGTCTGGTTTCACATACCTGGTGAATTTTACATATCTCAAGGAACTCGTTGAATTCGTTCTCACCCTCCATTGTTCAATACACAATGTAATTTCTCACTTGAATCTTCACAAGACACTTTTGCTACACTTTGTAATTCACCAGGTATGTGAAACCAAACGTACAAAAAAGCGCGCGATTTTTAAAATATTTACAGCGGTAAACTCCAATGAAAAAAGTACAACAATATGAAACATCAGAAGCGTGATGATTTTCTGCCTTGTCTAGAACGCTCATTCCATTGACAAGTTCCTTTTTGACACTGATCGGTTACGCCCTCCGTGTCAAGTTACAGCGTGATCCCGCTAGGCGATTTCGAGTACTTTCCTCCATCCGCAACCACTCCTGACCTATACTTTGGATGTTGTGTACAAGACTCGGCGCATGTTTTCTCCCTTACACGCCCAGGCTATTTTTTGCTATCTTCCTCTTCTGTGTTATGAACGTACCGCTTCGATCCCACATGGTGTATGAAACATGGTAGCTCGTGTCTGTACACTCGTGTGTTTCCTTGTGTTGGTACTAGAATTGCTCGACGATTCGGCGGAAATTTGACAAGTCCAAAGCGCCATTTGTAGTCAAGAGCAAGTCGGACTAACACGGTTGTGCACCAACGGCGCGGACCGAAAGTTTAAGGAGAAAAGAATCATTAAAAGACTACAGTGATTGACGCAAAGTGCTGGGAGTTGTCCCATCATGATGGAAAGTTTTAATATCGGGGTACGAAGGACTTCCAGCTGGCTGTTTGGAAGATCGGCTCGCACTTCGAGATGGCTGATCATTTTGCGGATGGCATGGAACTCCTTCGCGATCTCCGGTGGCCCTGGAGTGCCGGGTTCCTTTAGTGATAAAAGCAACTGTAATTTTTGTACCGTAAGTATTATTAGACTTTAATAATTAAAAGTGTTGAGTGCTGTCTTACCTTGAGTATGCGGCGGACATTTTTGTGTAAAGTGTATGAAACCTCAATCAAAAATTTGAATATTAAATAAATTTTTCATAGTTTTTCGAATTGGAGTCTGACATGTTTATTTTGCGCCACTATCCCGAAAGAAACCACGTATCACAACTACCTACATAAACCTGGGCTGCTCGTTTTCACTCACACACTCTCAAATAGCACAAATTGATGCACGCACACATCCCCATTTGCTTTTTTATTCGACTGCTCGAACGTCCTCCATCGTTCTACCGCGTGCAAGCTCCCATATAAAAACGTCCTCCCTTTACCCAGGCCCGAGGCCTGATGACACAAGTGGAGGACAACTTGCATGCGACCTCGCCTAGCGGGATGCTGATCGATAACCCAGTTGACGTTAGAACTTCAATTTTGTTATTTGAGGGTATTATGATTGGGTGCGCGGAAACGATGAACTTCTCGACGCTGGCCCATACAAAAGGTAAACAACACTTTGAAAAAAGCGAAAAATGGCTGGGCGTCTCGACGATCCAAAACGACGCCACCTGCGTGTCGAGACGATGCGCGGATACGAAACGACGCGCGTCGTTATCGTCGAGCAGTTTCAAGCACCTCCTGGTCGATGGATCTCTATAGACCGTATGTGTCCGAAGCATATGTGGGTTCTATGGATCTTGGTATTTACCAAGAACATGATAATTCAGGATGCACTTTTCATATCAACGTTGTGTTTAGACAAGTCACTTTGATTTATTTAGCCATTTAGCCATAGTATAAAACACACCAATAACTCGATCGTTTTGAAAATTGATTAAAAATCAAAGTGCTCGAAACTTGTTAAAAACTATATATTTATATACCTTGAAATACTTGTATAAATACCCAGGTTGCTATTCGAGCAAATATGCGGAAACTTTCGAGCAATAACGCGGAACTGGATCATAATACCCTCAATTGTTTTGAAAGAAGGTGCGATTTTGAAGGAACGTTGCCCCAGTTGTATGTTGGCCTGTCAAACCCTGTAACTCATGGAATGTGAAAAAATGCGATATGAAGAAGATATCGTAAATTTAACAAACACGTTTCGTGTAGCATTGTAGCAACAAAGTGTTGTGCCAAACATATGTGCCTTTGGATGACCAAACCGCTTTACCCATCTCGTCAAACCTCATTTACTAGATGACTTTGCAACATATCGTATATGGAACTGTGTCCTCAACCCCTGGTCACAGCTTTGCGCAACCGCATGCGGTTACGTTTTTTTCCCATGGGAGAGATCAAGGTGGGTCCTAAGGGAGGTGAGCTCAAAGGCCTGGTCGTGGCAGCCATTTTGAAATTAATTTTTGACAATCGTTCCTGGTTTTGTTTACCTACAAAAGGATAACGACGCGTTAGCAAGCTGCTGGTTCCAGTTGATACGGTTACCGGAAGACTCTGCCCTCATTAGCCACAACTTTACTGAGGACACAGTTCCATCTACGATGCATTGCAAAGTCATCTAGTAAATGAGGTTGGACGAGATGGGTAATGCGGTTAGGTCGTCCAAAGGCACATATGTTAACACTTTGTTGCTACAATGCTACACGAAACGTGTTAGTTAAAACGGCAATATCTTCATTATATCACATTTTTTCCCATTCCATGAGTTATTTTTGCAAAAAACAGCTGAACAGGATAAATACGGCTTTCTTACGCTATCGGAAAGAACTTTGGAAACAACAACTGGCAAATTGTAAGCATAAACAAAACCCGAAACGATTGTCAAATTTTTCCTTTATTTTTCTAAAAAAATCGAGGCGATTTGTTCGGGATGAACCCACCTGGATAGTAATCACTTTGGCCGCCACATACTGTTACCACCCTGCTACACGAGCCGCAAACTCCAACCGCAGACTCAAAAACCGTATAAGTTTACGTCAAAATCTGTGCGGTTCGTGTAGCCGCGAGTTAACTGAAAAATCAAAAACAAAAACCTCTTTGCGCCGCAAAGTTTTTGAGTTTGCGGCTCGTGTATCGGGGTTCTTATGGTTTTCTTTGGGTTTAAATGGTTTTTTTATTTGCTATCAGTTTTAGGGCATGGAGTCTTTTTTGTGCTTTGTTGGTGATTTCTTGTGCGTGTTTTTGAAAGTTAAGCTTTCCGTCAATCCAGGCTCCTAGGTATTTTATGGCTGTTACTTTTTCGATTTGCTTGTCTTGTATGTTTATGTTTAGGCTTTGGTTTTTTCTTTTTCATCCGAATAGCATATATTTAGTTTTTTCAGCGTTAATACTTAGCTCCAGGTGTTCTATTTCCTCGATAAAGGTATTTGTTATTTGTTGTAGTTTTTCTTGTAGGTCTGATAGGTTGTCTCCTGTTTCGATGATGCAGAAATCGTCGGCATATTGGAGTAGCTATTTTGTATATATGCTAAAAAGTGCTGGGGAGAGTACGTCTCCCTGAGGAAGTCCGTCCGATATTAGTTTGTTAATCTTTTTCTCGTAGACCGTTATTGTTATGGTTCTATTGTTTAGTAGTGCAGCTACCCATCAGGTGAGTTCCATTGGCATTCCGTTGAGTTCCATGATCTCTATGAGTTTGTCAGTACATACATTGTTATATGCGTTAGTAGGATCGATAAACATTACACCCGTTAGTTTGCGGCGTGATTTGATCAAAGAAACTGCAATGCTCAAATGGTTTTGACATTTCTATTTGCTTTATCATTTACCACACAACCTTGAGTACAACAGCCTTGGTGTTACCCAGCGAACGGCGCCCAGCGAACGGCGGTACACTGAAAATCGAGCAGTTTTTTGCCTTTTTCTTTCGCACCCCCCGATTTCCGCTTAACGGGGGGTCGGATTATACGTACACAACGTTGAGTCAGAAGTGGCACGCACACCAAGAGCGCCAGGCAAAAAAAGAACAAAAACATAGTTGCTCTCTTATTCCGCTCTCTACTATGCCCAGCCCCACTCTTTCTCCCAGCTCGTCTTCAATTCTCACCAATGCGTCTTTTTCTACTATTTAGTCGTCATGTTGTCTCGATAGGATAAGTCAGTGCTATAATTGCTCTGGGCTATTTGTCATTTGCCGATGCCCGAGGTTTAACATCCAATAATAACCTACGAGGAATGGACATCGGTTTCTATGACGTTCCATTCTCTCTCCCATCACGGCGCACGATGTGTTCGATGCATGCATGGGGTATTGTTTTGATTGCGGAATGAAATTGCGTGAAGCTAATTGAATGAAATTGCAAACATGAAACTAAGTTATTTCTTTATTTGTCGTTTAACTTCCTCTTCTACTTTGTTTTCCGTACTTTTCACTATAGAATTGAATAAATGAAAGAACAACATTAAAAAACGATTAAAAATAATGAATTGCAATGGGCTGAAATACGGTAGTAATGCGTCTTCACATTAACGCAACCACCGCAATAATGCCGTTAATCGCTCTATGCACGTGTCAGCATGAGTAAAGGTCCATTGGATTTCGGTTCATGGAAGTGAGCCAGAGCCTTCCCGATAATTTTCGCCATTCACATTATTGAAACAAACAGAACCGTATAGCGATTGCTACTAATTTGTAACTTGATATTTGAAATCGAATTTAAATCTGGAGACCTCTACATTGCTCAGCAATCAGCTGTGCCAATAACATAGAAAACTCAGAGCACATTTGAGGCATGCTCTTTTTGCACACAGCAGAAAGCATTGAAAGAGAATCCTCAACACGCATACCATGCATATGCCTTCCGTTTCACCCACACCATCAACCGATTTTTATTCCGCGTTAACCACAAATGCATGACCCAATGAGGAAGAAAGAGTCAGGGCATACCATCAATAGCAACTATCTTGTTCTTGTCCACAGTAGAGGGTCGCGGAGGTGGGATTCTCCCTACCCCTCGCCTGTAAAATGAACTGATTCGAGCAAAACCGTTCGCAGGGCGGTACACTGAAAATCGAGCAGTTTTTTGCCTTTCGGACCCCCCGATTTCCGCTTAACGGGGGGTCGGATTACACGCACACAACGTTGAGTCAGAGGTGACACGCACACCAAGCGCGCCAGAAAAAAAGAGAGCAAAAACATAGTTGCTCTCGTATTCCGCGCTCTACTATGTCCAGCCCCACTCTTTCTCCCAGCTTGTCTTTAATTTCACCAATGCGTCTTTTTCTACTATTTAGTCGTGATGTTGTCTCGATGGAATAAGTCAGTGCTATAATTGCTCTGGGCTATTTGTCAGTTGCCGATGCCCGAGGTTTAACATCCAATATTAACCTACGAGGAATGGACATTGGTTTCCATGACGTTCCATTCTCTCTCCCAGCACGGATGGTTTCGCTTACAGCTGTTCGACGTTAATTATATGAATCGTGTTTGTGTTCGATGCATGCATGGGGTATTGTTTTGATTGCGGAATGAAATTTCGTGAAGCTAATTGAATGAAATTGCATACATGAAACTAAGTTATTTCTTTATTTGTCGTTTAACTTCCTCTTCTACTTTGTTTTCCGCACTTTTCACTATAGAATTGAATAAATGAAAGAACAACATTAAAACAACGATTAAAAATAATGAATTGCTATGGGCTGAAATACGGTAGTAATGCGTCTTTACATTAACGCAACCACCGCAATAATGCCGTTAATCGCTCTATGCACGTGTCAGCATGAGTAAAGGTCCATTGGATTTCGGTTCATGGAAATGAGCCAGAGTCACATTATTGAAACAAACAGAACCGTACAGCGATTGCTACTTATTTCAAACTTGATATTTGAAATCGAATTTAAATCTGGAGACCTCTACATTGTTCAGCAATCAGCTGTGCCAATAACATAGAAAACTCAGAGCACATTTGAGGCATGCTCTTTTTGCACACAGCAGAAAGCATTGAAAGAGAATCCACAAATGCATGACCCAATGAGGAAGAAAGAGTCAGGGCATAGCATCAATAGCAGCTATCTTGTTCTTGTCCACAGTAGAGGGTCGCGGAGGTGATATTCTCCCTACCCCTCGCCTGTAAAATCAACTGATTCGAGCAAAACCGTTCGCAGGGTAGCTATCGAAACGCCTTTGCTGAGTTGGGTTGATGATTCTGTGAAGTAAAATCGTTGGCCAAAAAATGTATAAAAAGTGTTTTTATTGGTGATGTGTCGTAAGCAATCTACAATGAAACCAACATTGGGAAGTAAGATTCCTTATACAGGTAAGTGTTGTTCATAATTTTTCAGTATAGCAACGAAATACCTCCAGCATTAGCCGATGTTCCAGCATTCAGGGTAAGTGGAGTAGAATTGTAATTGTCCATTCAAAGGTTCTAATGGAATTGCTTGTCTGTTCTTTTCTTTCCAGAAGGTATGTAATTAGAAACTGTATTAACCCAACTGGCGGATTTTATCTTGTTAACATATTGTTATCAAGTTGTTAGTTAATTTTTTTTAAAGACAAAGTGTTGCACCAAACAAGGGGGTGGGGTGCAACATTCAATCGGTTATTTTGTGGTGGTGTTAGTGTCAAACAGGGGGTTATGAAGGTGTGCGTGTTATTTTACCATATTTGCATGCACACATTTATATAATGCGTTTCGGATATCGAATGAGAAAACAGTGTTGTGTTCTGCGCAATCCATCGACGCGGAAATTTCTATTCTGTATTAAATTCGGATTCTACTTCTACACTCTGCTCTCCCGGAACACTAAGGGCGACTTCTTCCTCCGGTGTTATTTCTGTGGAACGAAACAAACAAAGGAAAGGAATTAACGAATCGCTCTTTTAACGGTCATGATGTTGCTCTATCACACTGTTTACTTACCGATTCCAAGATGCTTCCAAACGATCAAACTTCTCATCCGTTTTACGGACCAGATCGTTCATGAGCTGACGCCGACGCGGACTTGTTGATGGATGCACTTTTTCTCCTTTAAGTTTCCCATTGGGCACCATGAACTTTGGAAAAACACTTTACACTTTTCAACACGACTGTTCTGGCGCTAGATGTTTTGAAGACTGAAAACTTCACCGTGCCGCTATTGACAGTTGGCGCGTGATGGCATTCATACAAACGTACTTTTTATTCTGTACATGATTGACCGACATAAAGTGCACGAACACATTTGCGGGTCGCTGTGCAGTGTGGGAATGCTACACGATCGGTTCCGCTATTGCAATGTGTCAGACTGAAAGGGAAGATGTGAAAGGGCAGATGTGACTTCTCCCCTAGCACGCCGGTTCATCATTAGAACGAGTAGGAAGACAAAGTGTGTAAGAGATAGCTGACAGTACTGGACTTAAGAGGGTTGCAATGTGGGAAAACGGGGTAATGTTGCATGTCGCCGTCAGTTGGGAAATGACTGAATAAATGACTGATTATGACTAGTGTTATTTAGTCAAAACGTGAGCGGTTTTGAGCGACCCTCCCCTGAATTGAGTGATTCCCCTCTTCACACCACTCTCTCCTCTCCCCTTCTCCCTTCCTCTACCATTCGTCTGCACCCACCCAGTCTCGTAAGCCCTTAACGGGCAGGCATGACCAACAAGCTCGTTTACACCAAGGAGAAGATACTTAATAGTCAAACAAATCATTTGTTATTTAGCTAGCACAAATGTATTTGTCTACTTTGACATTAGCCGCTTTTCTGTGGGATTTTTATGAATCTCCTTGATTGCAAATCTCACAGGTGAAACGATATTTCCACTTAAATTAAATCAAACATTCCATGGTCTGGAATGTTGTGCGCTCCGTAAGTTCCTAAACCATCAGAGCCATTTTTGTAGGGAACACTAGGTTATCCGGAACGACAATAACTTTCGTTTCTCAAAAAATTATCGTCGGTTCGCGTTGTAGAAACCTTTTGTTTTGCAGATGTCCGGAAACGAACAAAATTTTCACTTCTTCTTCTTCTTCACTTCGGCGAGGATTTACTCCAGTACGGCTATTGAATCCAGCTTCCTGGGCCTTCGCAAGCTAACCTGGAGACATAGACCTCTTTAGGTTAAGGACTGGCAACTAAAGGCCATATGTCCTGATTTTCTGTGGTTTTCGATTTTCTGTAGGCGTCGCCTTTTGACTGCCACCATGCGGCCAGGAGCACTGCTTGCCAACCACGCTAGTGCGCAGTCAAATTGTGGCTGTTCACCCACCGTCACGAAAGGAATATTTCCTTCCTCAAACAGCACGAGATGTGCGTCGGCTAGGATTTCTCTGACTTGAGCTCCAGCTCGGCGACACACCGTGCCTAAGATAACCTTACTTTTCAGCTTACCCTTTCAGGAACCTCGTGCACTGCTAACCATCCGCTCTGATGCGACGCCGAACTGGAACTGCAAAATTTTCACAAATGCTTTGTTTTGCCACTTTTTTGCATTGCTTTGTGTCGGCAAGCCACCCTACTACCAATTTTGAATGAACTTAGGCCTATCCCCGTGGATCGGAGCGAGACGCAGCGACTGACTTGTGCTCCGTCGCATTCGCGCTGCAGCGCCGAAATTTTTCAACCCGCTCTTGAGTGAAACTTTGCATGAAGAATGAAATAAAGCGACGGATGGAAAGCATAAACCGTTACAGTTTGAACGGAAAGTTTATTTATTACCTTTGGATGGCACCGGCGCTGCCAACAACGGTAGAACATTTTCCAATGTAAACAACATTGACGCTTTCAAATCTATTATCGATGCACAATAAAGAGAAGAAATAAAACAAAAAAAGCCCCTTAATGGTTATTCCTAGCCAAGTGCATCACTCAGAAAAAAGATAGTCCCACTAAATACCTATGCCATAATATTTATATCATCTCAATCGCCTCAGAAATGATTGTGTTTTAGATGATCAAAGATGTATGAATTCAAAAGCATTCGAAGCATTCTCGTGCGGTCTCTTCAAAGCAACACTCGATAGAATAAAGAATCCTTCGACAGAATTTCTATATGTGGGTATGTTTTCATTTACGTTATTACAAAATCGTGTAAGTGTTACATACCTATAATGACAACGAGAAAATAGACAAATATAATTCAATTTATTGATGATATTTATCAGTTAGCTCGGAACGATCTGTTTGCGCATGCACATGCACATGCATATCAGCAATTCCTGCGTTAGGAAAACAAATTACAAGTTTGCCAGTTGCTGGCTCAAATTATGTTCTAAGAAGGGTGGATGCGATATTTTTTCTCTCCCGTATTCAATTTTTACTCTTCTCCCGCAGTTGCTACCATTGCTACCGCTGTACGTTTTACACCTGTGAATGCATATCAAAGGTAAACGAATGCATATCAAACTAACATATGTTCGGCTATTCACAAAGTGTGTCCATTATATTCAAAACATCAAAAATATATCTCAGCAATACATTGATCTTTTGAATCAATGATCTCGAATGGCAATTATTGCGAGGTGTTTGACGTTAGAGATTAATGTTCGCCATTTGATATTTGAAATATAGAATTCTTTTTTGAGTTTTATCTTCGGGCGTGAAAGATGTTCAACAGTGGGGCGTTTTATTTTTTAAATAATCGACATAGACTGTCCTTATACCGATTAAATCTTGATTAGTAACGAACGTTTGCATTTCGGGAATAACGTTGACATTTAAAAAATGAGACAAATTTTAACGACTTTTCATGAAAAAACGGAACACGTTAGAAACTTTCTGTTAAAAGCAAATTAAAGAGTAGCATTTCGTTTAAATTTAAAACAAGTTTGACAACAACCATCTACGTTTGATTGTGTGTTAAACATCCAGCTTATTAGCGGACCACGTGACCAACGATTGTTTAAAACCAGATGGCGACAAGTGGTTAAAAAGCCTAGTATTTTATATTACTTTTGAAGCTTGTTACAGTAGTTTTAAAGCCAAAATTTTATGTTTTTTTAATATAATAAATTTTAAAAGTGAAAATCAGCGAGAAGGATTTGCCCAAAGTCGCTGTTCGGACATACATAGCCACAGTAAATCATGCGTAAAGAGGATCGGAGGAGTTGAATGGGTCAAATATAATTGAAATATCCCTATCAACTACAACCAATCGAAAAAAAAAAAACATTTACAACAACTGAAAACATTCCTACATGGTTGGTTTGGTTGGCTACGCCAAAGTTTCGGCCAAGGCCAACTGGCCGTCGGAAGTTATTTTGAAAGTACTAAAATCTTAATCTTACAATAAAATTTACTTTATTCAATATGCTGGGTTGACTTTTTTCTTATCGTCGACGAAATTTGTCTATTTTTTAATGCAAACGTTAAGGCCGTGTTTCTCAGTTCAAAGGTTAATTACAAAGTAACGGTAATCTTTGTCCGGTAGTGGTTAATTTTCTATCCAGCTGAGCAGTTGCTACACGAGTTTATGTATTTATATTAGGGTTACCAGCATTAAAAAAACGAATGCATTTTGACTAAGGAGTGCCATTAACCTGCTCTCTTTTAAACTGTCAATACATGATTTCACCTTATGCTGAGAAACGAATATGTTTCCGGCGGAAGAAGATGTTGGAGCGCATTTTGCACACAAAACTCGCTTTTGATAAGAGCTAGATTTTTATCCGTTACTTCCGAATGCTGTCTCCAATCGGTGTATAGATCTGTGTGTAGATCTTTACTAGTTTCCAAAAGACGTAATCTCATGAAACAATCAAATGCTAAGCAATGAAAAATGCGATGCGACATCGAAATCTGAAAAAAAATCATTGCAACTTGCAGTTGGATGTAGCGGATGTGGGTAAGCTGTGCAATTAGTTTTTACCAGATTTTGGCATGGCCTATCTTTGTAAAAGTAATTTCTTATCTGTAACATATTGCAAGCTAGGTATGAACCAAAGTTCGTGGAGGAAAAAGTACATCTTTGATCATTCGTATTGTTCTTTGCTCCGTTCTTTCGTTTTGCATGTTCTTAACGTATAAAGCACATGTTACACAAAAAACATGCAACTTAGTCGCTTGGTCACTGTTAATGACGCCGGCAGTACACTGCGCCTAGCGCCAGTTTGTATTTAAATTTAAATCAAACATTTTGCGGTCATATTTGAGTACCTTTTATTACATGTTAAAAATGTGACGAACAACTGTAATGATAACACAAAGAAATTCCATGCGCATATGTATATTTAATGCTGCGCGAAAATATAACAAAGATAATCATACGGTGCGATCGGTTGTCGCCACACCAGTGTGGCAAAACAAGAATCAGCTGGTTCTTGTTAAAGTTCTTGCACACATTGCCAATGTTGGCGCCAACTTTCACTGCCAATATGCAGATTCTATGGTATCGCCATCTGTCGGAAAAGTTTGCAACCAAATCTTGCTCAACCAAAAAATTTTGGTTGCAACCTCGCCAATGTTTGACAATTCAATATTACCTAGTACAGAAATGGTAAACAAACCAGTATACCAAGCGTAAACAACCATTCGCATTCAAACACAACTGGTGTTGTTTATTTTTAATGTAAAAACGAGTATAGAATGAAATTTCTTCTTCTTCGGTTTTGCGAGCTAGATTGTATCCTCCTGTGACAGGTCACCCTTTCACATTCAGAGGCTTACTTGCTCTTTGAAAGCTTTGACAGTAGAGTCATATCGCTTGGTTGTGTATATTGTGTCTGTCTATGTTTATACAAACTATTGGAAAGATTCAGCGCTCGCCCGTTTGAATTGTGCTCTGTTTGAGTAGTGTTCCGAAAAAGGTTTCATGCATGCTGCATTAGATGTTATTACTATCCATGAAGTTGATTATTCCTTTTATCGTTTCTCCGGACTTATCCTTCCAGTGTCTTGCCAGTCTATCGAATGTGCAGTATTTGTTATTTGCTCTTTCTGATTCATATTCATAGAATGAAATTTAAAACAATGTTGTCGTCGCCAACTTGTCGACAACTTGCGCTGATACTTCACACATGAGCAATGCCAAGGTAAGCTATTCTGACAGAAAAACAGAGGTTGTCAAGTATTGCTTTGGTATTACCTTGGCAGGCATTGCTCAGGTGTGCAAGAGTTTTTAGCGGTTCTATTTACAAGGTCAACGCGCGTGCGTTATACACATGTGTGTATCAAGCGACGCGTGCGTGCAAACACCAAAGCGATTAAAGAAAACCCTAGTTAAACCCGAGGGTGTACAAGAATCTCGGTGGACTACTGGAACAATTCGAGATTAACACCTCACACGCTTCGGACTGGCAGAATCAAATGGTAAGTAAAAACTTTAATAACAAAGACAAATATATACATCATTCACTCTCAGGCAACATATCAACTCCCAAAGCCGAAGGAACGGCGGAACACCTGCTACCAGGCGAGCAGAACACATCAGGAGGTTACAAGAGGACCGCAGAGGGGAGCGAGGCAGCAGAACGAGAAAGGCAGAACAGAACAGAAGAAAGAGAAACAAACGGAACAAGAGTTGTGAAATGTTTTTTGAATTTTTTCACATTGTTTTGCAAAGGTTCAAAACAAAGCTTAAATTTGTTGAATTATTTCATTAATTATTTCATACGCTTCAATTATTTCATGAACTCCGGTGCTGCATCAGAAATGAACGGAGCTGCTTTAATAGGAAAAGTAGCCGAACACTTCACAGAAAAGCAGCGGTCATTTTCCATAGCGAAATGTTGGTGGGGCATGTTTGGATGTGCACTGCTGCGCTCGCCGTCGATGGTTTGCGATGAATTACCAACGGAACGGAAAGCAGTGAAAATGAACGTAGCGTGTAATATTACCTCAGAATATCTAGTTAGCTCACATCATGCGTTAAAAACATTTAGAGACAACCCTTAGAGAAAGAAAACTAATCGTACGATTGCATAATCAATGAAAGTCATCCTAAGAGATCGAAAAACTTGTGGACAGACTCCGTTCTCTAGTTTGATAGGTGATTAATCGATACTCCGTTCTAAAAACATTAAAAAATAAGCGATAAGGTCGTCCACGAGGTTTAACCGTATAAGATCAGAGGTATTTAATCCGAGCAATCAAACCAAACGCAAAGTGAGTGCAACAATAGTAGGGGCAGTAACACTTCAGTGATGAGGCAATTGATGGGGCCTACATTCAAATTTGGAAAGACGATTGAGCACAAAAAGTGCCGAGAAATTAGAACTACAAGGGAGATACAAGATAACGATCTTAAGCACACAGTCCTAAATACCAAGTTATGGCTCCTTCATAATGTCAACTCTCCATTCGCCCCCACAGAGTCCAGATATGAACCTGATAGAACATCTATGGAAGATCTAAGATGATTCTATTCGTAAACGGGCAATCTCTAACAAGGATGAGTTGAAATGCACATTGCAAGAAGAATCGGACAGAGCACAACCCACATTCTATGCTGATATAGATGAGAATAGTAAGGGATGATAAAATTATTTTTTTTTTGAGCGTTCCGCCGCTCTTTCAGTTTCATTTTATTTATTTTACTCTGATTGTTAGCATCCGGTAGATTTTGCAAAAAAAAAATCATATTTATAATGTAATGGTGAATGTTATTTTGATCACTCATCTACTATTTATTAAGTTGTTCATGCAGCTAACCACTCGAATGTGAATGATGAACATTTGAGTAGCGTCGACCATCTTCTTCAAAACTCTCTAGTCTCTGTTACAGTATTATTTGACGCAAGAATCTCTTTAAACAAGTGTGTACTTGCATTATATGACTTGCCACGAAATACCGTGTGTGTGGCAGCGTTTTCAATATGTTTTTTTAGAGGAAGATAAAATTTTCGAATATTTCTTGGAACCGTTGTAATATTACCGATCAATATCAATACAAGAAGCATGAATCGTCGTACTAGATGCGTTTATACCATATTCAAAAGAGTACCATTTGCTCCAAATTAGATTACGTCACGAAATGTACTATATAACAAAATTCTCTACAGAGCGGAAATGAAAAAAATAAAATATCGCAATCTACATAATCCTGTTGCTGTCCATTAGAGGGCAGAAGAAAATAAAATAAAATCTTTTAAGTGATACGGTTTAAATCCTCACCATCGTTAATGTTTCGCCTTAAAAATCGTCTGACTGCCAAACTAAAACACCGGTAATCGAAAGATGCCCCAAAACGCTGCTTTTGGCTTACATCATTTATCAAAAAACGTCCTCCCAGTTATCTTAGTAAATCATAAAAGTAGCATGACATAAAACTACTCAAAGTCAAAATAGTCTATCTCAATAGAAAAATTAGCAAAGGAGAGCAGCGTTGATTTAATTCACACTTGATTTGACTTGCTACTAACGCTTGTACCATTCATATCTCTTCTATATTAGCAAATTAATCTTCCTCTTCGTCGTCTTCATCTTCTGCTTCGGCCAGCCATGTAAGCCACTGATTGACCTGGAATAGTGCTTTGCCTTTGCCTGGGTATGTATCAGTGACATCTTCCTTGTACCGCAGAAAAGCATCCTCTTCGATAACACTCATTTCGTACATCTCTTGGAACCAACGCAACAGGACTCCTAAGGAATAAAGCAATTTAAACATGTCAATAACTGCAGTAGTGTACAGGGGTGTGCACACGTCGTCTACGCGTTCTTCGGGCGCGGCTAACGCGCAGACGAAGTGTGCGGTTTAGCTTCGGCAAAATCCGGAAAAAAAACTCCTGCAGCGAGAGTGAGCAGCAATACAGTTGGTCCCCGCAGTACGCGAATGTTTGGGACCGGACGCAATAGCGTATATCGAATTTTCGCGTATTGAGGATTTCCTCTGCCATTTCGTTTATACCTCATATTGAAGAGTTGACACTGAGAGGGAACCGCTTATTTAACATATCTTTTATCGAAATCACTAATAAGCGTTCCATTTCTTACATTGCATAATTATGTCTCTGTTAAAAAGTGCATATTAAAAACTTCATTCTACCAAAACAAAGTAAAATTGACTAGTCAGAACTCAAGCAACGCTATAAGCTGTCAGTTGTAAAAAATCGCGTATTGCGAATTCGCGTATATCGAGTATCGCGTACTGCGGGGACCAACTGTATACTGCTTTCCTTTGCAACCGTACAGGAAGCAAGGTAAATTTGGGATGTTTACGCATACTTCCTTATAAGTAACGTACATCCCTAGATGCGCATCTTTGGTTTTTCTTTAATTGTTTTACCATGAAGGAAATTTAATCATTTTGGTTGCTGTTTTCTCATGAAGAACTACAATGTTGGACACAAGTTGTACAGGTTTTCAGAGCTCCCATTCCTGCTGCAGACAGTTTTTTCTGTTACTGTTGGTGGAGCCGGAAAGGAAAGAGTATTACAATTGTTTCTTTTAATTTGTCACCAAATACTAGAGCCCCTAGTTGGGCGCTAAGGTTTCTGGTTGCTGTTTTAATCTGACGGTGTATGCAAACTTTTGAATGGCCCCTCGTACTCCAGTGGGTCTCAAGTTGCAAGTCCGCCCTATTTTGATATGACCTTCAAAGGACTTTTCGTATGAGTACGAAACGGCTCACACCAAACCAGACCAACGCTAGCGTAAAATGCCTGATCTTTGTATCAGCCGCAAGGTCATACAGAACCATATAACTGGTAAAAATAGCGCTATCTTGCAATTTAGGATAACCAAAACAAGCATTCCTAATGGACGTTTAAATTCCGTTCTTTAACGAAAAAACAATAGAAACAGGGAAACACATTTATATTGATCAACAGTTACCTATCATACGATTCCTTTATCAGAAAACCTGTTTGATTGGAATTTTAAGGAATACTTTTATCAGTGTATCTATATCAACTTCAAAATTTATTCATTTTTGTACTCACTACCACCTACGTAATGTAGGTCAGCCGTTCCGGGCTCATACAAAGTCTTAATGTCATAAGCCCAATGATTTTTATTTTATTGCAATGAACTCATGACAGCGCTTATGTTTTTCGATAACGCTTTCAAATGTATGTTTTTATAAAATGTTTTTCATTGGTCTGTTGGCTCTACAAGAGATAACAGCTACCAAAATAATTAAAATTCCTCCATGGCCAACCTACTAGAGAAAACCCAATGCTGCGCATCTAGGGATGTAAGGCGTTTTTAAGATTGTGTGCGTAAACATCCTAAAATCCGGAGTGCAGCTCAGATTTTACATTGCTTCCTGTACGGTTGCAAAGGAAAGTAGTATAGTGCCGCTCACTCTCGCTGTAGGAGTTTCTTTCGGGGAGGAGTTTTGCTAACACGCGCACGTCGTCTGCGCGTTCTTCGGCCCCGAAGAACGCGCACACGTCGTCTGCACCCCCGGTACGGAGAAACAATTTCATTATTAGTAATCATGGGCAGACACATACCTTTGGGATAGCCGATGTCATACCAGTAAACTTGAATTGCGTATATAGCGATCAGTTGTAGATCAATATTGCTGTGCAGGAAAGCATGCAGCACGGGGCAGTACTTGGTGAAAATTTCCTTTTCTTTTTCGACTCGCTTTCTTTCCTCCTCCAGTTTGCTTGATTCCTACAAGAATCGTAAATTAAAGAAAATAAATAGAATGTGGAAAATAAGTAACACCGCGCGTGCTACCTGACTGATGTACTTCAGCAGCACCGTCATAACGGCCGTGATGAATCCAGGATCCGTATAACAAATCGCTTCGACATTTTCCTTGATCCACTTGTAGAAATGTTGTGGGTTGTCGTCCAACAGAATCTGCTTCCACAGCTCGGACTGCACGCGTAACAACGGGTATATGAAGCTAAGATTGCGATCCTCCAGTATCTCGGCCATACGTTCTTTATTGCGATCACACTCAGGCAAACTGGTCATCAAATTAACCTTGCTCTTGTTAAACATCTCCTGTAACACCGGTTTGCCGAGCTGTTTGTGTAGATGCTGCAGGACGAGCAAGAAGAGTGGATAGTGTTGTCCATTGTCCGTGTAGCTCGAAATGTCTGTTAGTTTGCAAAGATTAACGGATACCGCACGGGCCAGCAGTGATGCTATGATAGTAGTGATCTTAGGAATAGTTTTTTCTTTTTCACTAATTCCGTTCACCACCGACTTGAAGGCTTCGAGAACAGCACTGTTGGACAGCTTTGCCTCCTTACGCAACACCTGCAGAAACTCGATCGTCTTCGTATGGAAAGGTTCATTACGGTCGAGAACTTCATTCAGAATTTTGATAATCGCATCCCGCATAAACTTTTCCGGAATTTTCAGCGCACTAAATGCGTCTACTAACTCCTCCATCAATGACAGTTTGCGACATTCTTCCTCTGAAGGGCCTTTCTCTTGCACCGGAGGAGATTGTTCAATTATGTTTTCTTTGATCTGTTCTTGGTCGACGAATAGAACTGCATTTGTCTCTTTGTTGGTCTCCGAACCAACGTCAACTTTTTCTTCCATTCCAAGCTCTCCAGCAGTCGTTTCATTTGCCTCAAACTGTTGTGTTTTAAAATCCCGGGTCTCTTGTGAGTCAAGCCCCGTTTCTTGTTTAGCTGTATCGATAAAAGAGGAGCTGTCAGGGTGCGAAGAAGTAGTTTCGGATAAACTTTCCCTCTTTTCATCCTCAGAACCCTCCTCCTGTTCAGTTGTAGTGGGGGGCTTATCATTCGACTGCTTATCGACCACCTCTATAACAATCTCTTGCACCGCTTTATTTTTTTCATTATTGGAAGCAGGCTCTTTTGAACTTCCTATTTCATTAATGTTATGTTGTTGTTCATCCTCAGCGATTTGTTGTTTTATGTTCTCCAGCAATACATCACTCACAAATGCCGCAACCCGCACTAGGTATTCGTCCTTACCCGGTCCCTTATCTTTTTTGTTTTTCTTCTCGAGCTTCTCTGAAGATGCCTGCTTAATAATCATTTGCTCGTTCTGTACCAAGTTGTTTGCAGGTGAAGCAGGAGTATTCGGGCCGGTTGTAGACATAACATTCGATGTGGTCGACGAATGTGCTTGGCTATCGTAGTGCCGATTGTTATGCGAATGCCCATCGTGTGGCATGAGTGATCTCTCGCTACCGCCATTTATTACGCCGTGCCCTCGTTGCTGTTGATGACCTCCATGATGTTCGTGTTGTTGGGTGTAATAATGTTGCTGAGAGTCTTCGTGATGATATTGATGTTTTTGATTATGCTGAAGCTGATTATTATGATGATAATTGGTATTCATTCCAGTACCTGCTATCGATCGAGGATTGATTCCATGGGACACGTGTTGCTGCTGCTGGTGGTGATGATGATGGCCCATCGTGATGGATGATGCGTTCTGATTTACATTCGATATTCCTCCTGCACTACGACCAGAACTCATCACGTTGGAGTTGTTTCCTACTGCACTGTTGTTAATTTGACTATTATTAGCAACAGAGTTGGGCATTGAAGAGCTGCCAGAGACCCCAGAACCATCGAAGCTAGATCCTGCGTTGCTGCCTCCCGAAAAGGCACTACTGTTGATCTGGCTAGCATTACGCTGTTCGCTCAGTAATGTACGAGTGGTCAGAGGCGATGAAAACTCGTTCACAGATTGGGAATTGTAAGTAATTTTGCTACCGCCACCAACACCGCCAACTCCCATCGGAGAAGAAATGGGCAGCTGTGTTTTTATGTTCATATTTGCCTTAAACAGTAAGCTGTTGGGTGTTGGACGCATTTGTAACTCTTCAACTGGATTTTGTGGCGGAGTCATCAGATTGCGTTTGAAGCGTGGAGCCAAATCCTTGTTGTTCATCATGTTGGAGTTGCCGTACGGAGAGTTGTGGGATCCACTGCTACTATCTCGGATAGAACCACCGCTACCTCCACCACCACCGCCTTGAT
The DNA here is from genome assembly GCF_943734705.1 of Anopheles coustani. Taxonomy (NCBI): domain Eukaryota; kingdom Metazoa; phylum Arthropoda; class Insecta; order Diptera; family Culicidae; genus Anopheles; species Anopheles coustani. Next base: position 46,844,328 of record NC_071289.1, on the reverse strand, counting down.
GATGGTGATGGTTATTGCTGTGCTTGTTGTAACGCATGTTGTTGCCATAATTGTTCTGGTTGGTGCGATTATTATGCATACGGTAGTTTCCACCTCCACCACCTCCACCGCCACCATTGTCTCGATGATCTCGGTTTCCATAACCATTCGACGATTGATTATAGCTGGTATGAATACAATTGTTTACGTTTATTAAATGTATGCCAATGATATCACTACACATTACAAAGTAATTAAAAAAGTATAACGTAAAAAATTTAAAACAATCACTGAACTTATTTTGATTTTTGGAAAAGCATAAACATCAATTAATATTGGTAAACTTATCGCGACTTGGCTAAGCCTGAGTAATAAACGTTCAGTCAGTAACCTCCATAAGTCTCCTTCAGTAGAGATGAGCACTGATTAAGCAGCAGTAACGTGACGACACACCACGATAAAAATCGTAAACACAAACCTCGATTCTAATATGGTAAACCCATGCACGAATGGGACGCGGTGCGGTCAAGTCCCACATAAGCACTCCACACATAAACATTGGATATAGAACAGTTGCACAAAAAGTGCTTAGTTTGATTTGGTCGCTCTTCTGAAACCAATTGTTGTTGTAAAAACAAAATGATGTGAAAATTACAGAAAATCTGGAGTGTTACCTTTCTAGCCTACAATTTTCTTGTCGCATATGCTCTATTGGAAGGGATACTTTAACAAAATGGTACATATCTGAACACTCACCTAGGAAGTAACGGGGAAGGACTCGAAACACCCAGCAAATTGAAGCCATCGTTGAGATGCTGCAGATTCAACGTAAATTTGCTAATCCAGTCGCGCTGCTCGCTACGATCGTTATTACGATAATCCCGATCGCGGTTGCGCAGGTGGTTAAGTCCTGGTGGAAGCACGTCGTCGTCATGATTCAACTCCTGTATCGGGGCCGGACCCTCGACCAGGGCCACCTTACGGGGAGTCCAGTTGTTTTTGCGCAACTCGATTAGATCGCGTAGCATAAACCGGATACGCGGTGGAAACTTCGACGACAGCGAGTACTGTTCCATCCTATCGAAGTACTGATCCATCAGCTGTTTTCCCAACTCTGTATCCAGATTCTTTCCACATGTCCGAATGAGCTGGGCCAAACATTCCATGTCCTCGCAGTTCTTCTCCGTCGACGAGCTTGACTTGTTGGTGAACAGCGAGCGGAGCATCTTGTGTAAATGCGGTTCGGCCAGCATGTCGAGTTTGTATAGCTCGCCAATGAACTTAACGTTGCCCAGTATTTTCTGTTTAGCGACATTTTTCTTTTCCTCCAAATCATCGGTGAGTGTGCTTTCAGAATTGATAATCTTCTCACTGTATTGTACGCGATTTTCAAACTTATCGCGACAAACGTTCAGCAAAATCTGCAGAAAAGTGCTCGATTTGTTCTTATCGATGTCGGTTTCTAGCTCTTTCTCAATGCGCTTGCACAACTGCGCATACATAGACGAATATTTCGGTTCATCTAAAGCTTTGTCGAAGATCAGCAGGATAACACCATTCAAAATTTTCGACGAGTTAAGATCTAGTTTAAGCAATTCATCACTAAGTTTCTGAAATTTTTCTGGTGTAAGTTTGTTTAGAATACCGCGAACCTGTTGATGATAAGTAAAAATAGAATTAAATTAACGGTTTTATGTTGTTTTTTTCTATTAAATAGTGATGATAGTTACTTTTCGAAAAATCGAATCAATTCTGGCCTCTTCAGTGAGTCCATGTTGCGGTCTCAGGGATGGAGGGACCCAGCGTCGGCTAGCGGGGGGGACTGGATTTTCCCTCCCCGTGGCGCGAGACTCTGTCCCCGTTTGCCTCGGGTCTTCCGTCTTGAAGGTTGGCGAAGCACCAGCAGTAGGATATGCACTCCGCAACCCAACTGACGGTGGAACCGCTATCTTTTCTATTTTTCCCGGAATGGTGAACGAAGCAAACTGACTACTGTTTCCGCGCAGATTCCACTGCTGTTGCACTGCGGTTGTTTTTCGGTGGTTATGTACTGCTTTCGTTGCGGACTGAATCGTATCCCCCTGTGGCTGCGCTTTAAATTAAAGCGCAATCAAACCAACGACGAAAAGTCCGAAGAGTCTTATTTGGACACAAGTAATAGTTTTGATAGTTTACAGCTGAGCCAATGCACCAAATTGCTATTCGAATGTGTCCGTCTAGGTTTGCGTGTGCGATAGCAACAGAAAAAATGAGACGACAAATTAAATCTTCAAATAACTGTTACGTGCTACGCTTTCCGTTGCTGAAGACGTAAACAAAGAAAAACACGTACCGAAACCTAGACGAAGCCTCCAAAATGAACGCTATACACGACTCGTTCTTCCACACTCGGTCAACTCGATCGTCCGATCACACTTCGACGGAATCTGTTCCCAAACACACGAGACTCACCAGAGATGGCTTTACCATGAATTGGAAAACACTATGCCTGCAAAAAAACAAACAAACAATATATTAGCAAAGCAATCCAAGCAGTACGTAATTAAATATTATATACTTTTTTATTTATGATAGCGTAAGTGCGAGTCTGGTTGCCTGTGCTATTATTTAATTTAGATCGTGTAAAAAATTATCCAATACCACAATGACCGCAAACTACAACCATATTCAATTTGTTGAGATCAATGTTTGCTACAGTAACTGTTGATTTAAATCGAACCAATAGTTTTCCAAGCAAAATACAGTTGGTCCCCGCAGTACGCGAATGTTTAGGACCGAACACAATAGCGTATATCGAATTTTCGCGTATTGCGGATTGCCTTTGCCATATCGTTTATACATCATACTGAAGAGTTGACACTGAGAGGGAACCGCTTTTTAAACATATCGTCTATCTAAATCACTAAAGTGATCCATTTCATCTATTTTATCAAAACTCTGTTAAAAAGAGCCTATTAAAAACTTCATTCTACCAGAACAAAGTAAAATTCTTCTAATCAGAACTCAAGCAACGCTATGAGCTATCAGTTGTAAAAATTCGCGAATATCGAATATAGCGTACTGCGGGGACATACCGTATACATTTTTATTCAGTTTCCGAAATTTCTCCTACTTGCTCGAAGCAACTCTGCGTCCAGGCAAGCGCGTCGTCTAGCGCGTGCCGAAAGTGACCTAAAATATGTCAGTTTGACAGGTTTAAGATCACATTCTGGACACGGACGCGTCGGACGCACCACGTCTATTTTCGGCCGAACATATTTCGTCACAATTTTAATCTTGGAAAAATGATAAATATAGTTTGCAAGAGGATCCGCGACAACCGAGCGGTAGCGCCGGTTAGAAAATCAGCCCATGAGCGCCGGGGCTCACCACCTCGACGGCGTGGGTTCGAATCCCAACCGAGACCGGACCCTCCCCTGTACGAGAGGACTGACTATCCACGTACAACAGGGAAACAAGTCTCGTAAGCCCTTAGCGCAGGCATGACCAAGAGGTCGTTACGCCAAGAAGAAGAATGGTATTTAACGAATACCGAAGAGAAACTGTTTTAATATCCTCAAAATTTTAAATAAATGACAAAAAACGAACGATCCTCATTTTGGGGCAAGATGCACCGGCGGTCCAGGTGGGGCAAGACGCCCTAGCATTCAAAATGTAAACAATGGGGCAAGATGCAAGAGTAAATCAAAGTTCGGTGAACGGATCCAAGCATTCTTGATTTAAATATGTCTTATGTTGAACATCTGATGTGAGTTTTATAGTAAAGAATATTTATTAGATCTACATACGAAATTTGGATAATTCTTTGTGATGTTGAACTGTGTTTTCAATCCACCGATCATCTGGATTACAAAACGTCAAACTTTGACTCTGTCAGAAGTGCTACCTGCAAGGTTGATGTAATTATAAAGGTTGGGCTAAGGCGGTTTGTTTATAAATGCACAGATCCGTGAAAATATTCAATAATTGTTCGGAAATCAACAACGAACTTATACCCAAATTGTCTTTTGAATGCTACACCAAAAAATTCAAAAGAATGTGGGTTACACGGGTAACCGCAGGTCTACACGGCGCTGCGACTTTCCTGCGACCACGGAAGTGTCAAATGTACCCAGGTACATTTTGTATCGAATATTCAGTTTTTCTGTACTTCAGACCAAATATATTTTTGTCTAGATGTTGCATCGATTTGAAATTTTGAGTAACGATATTTAAGAGTATTTTCCAAAACATTGGGTAAATTTTGTAATTTTAGAAATTCATTACGAATATTAACCCCTTCACAGTTTTGCGCAATGGAATTTTGTACTGCATTGGATTTTTTTGTCGCACGTTTTGTTTCTACTTTCGTTGCGCGTCGTTTATTTCGCGTGTACCTGCTTCGAAAACACGTTCTTACGTGTTTGTAAACTTGTATTCGGATACTGCTCGGATCTCTCACTCTAAATCTGCACCTTCTCTCTTGCTACCACTCCCACAAGGGTATGCAACCACTTTCAATCGCGGGCTGTGACTATATGCGTGAGCCATGCATGAATCAATTCATCACCCTAAACCAGGGATTGGCACACGTTTTTCAAATAGGCTTCAATGTTTTCAAAGTAATACCCTTTGTAATGGAGAGTGGATCTTTCTAAAAAGCAAAGTTACATAAAAAGTGGTAAAAGATAAAACATTTAAAATGTTATCGATAAACATATAACAGGAACACCTCGTTAAACAATTATCATCTTCATTTTGTCAGTCAAACCTGACATCGTGAACAAATCCTATAAAAATTGGAATGGGTTTTTAGTATGAAGCACCTAAATATTCTTACGGGCCGGATAAAATCATTTGGCGGGCCAAAAATCTTGATTTTGGCGATTGTTTTGGAGCTAAATCGGATATCCATTTTTCTATGTGTAATATCCAATTAAATATCCAAAACCCGCGTGTTCAAGTGACTCGGTTGCTGATCTCAATAACAAATATTGCATATGCAAACTGACCATCATTTAACAATTAGACGGCCGCACAATTCACGGTGTCGCAACGCTTTGTGATCGGCACTTTTGCACTAGTTCCTCTGTATCTGGCCGCAATGTTAGATAATTCTTTTTCAATCTTGATTAGAATTTACGAACGAACAGCAACGCGCCCTGTGAAATTTGTTTACTTTCCATTTGATATTTGTTTAAATCCAGTCGTCTGTGGTGCGTGTCTGGTGACAGCGTTGACAGCACACCAAAATGATGTGATCGGATGCAAACTGAAACGGAGCCATTACATCGATAGATGTACCCGGCCGTCAGAGTGTTAATAAAAAAAATTCTCAAAATTTTTCGGAAAATATAATTTTTTTTTTATTTTTAGATCAAAAATACAAAAACTCAAAATAACAGTGACAAATTTTTGAGCCATTTTCTCAACTTGGCTGGACTGTGAATGGGTTAATTTGAGCTTCAAAAAAAAGTCACCACTCACAGACACGGACTTTTAAAATTGATGATGGGTAGCGATTCCGGCTTTTGCACTGAATCGTTAACTGAATAGAACTTCTAGTGAAATTATAGCCAATAATGCAGTTCGCTATACAATAAAAAGTTTGTAGGAAGACAATGTTGAGTACTTGAATGCTTTCTTAAATTGTTTTCTTAAGCCGGCACGCACATCAGTAATGTACAGTACCGCACTATCTTTTAACACGTTAAGCGCTACGTTGGTCCTGTGGGGCCGACAGTGTTCTTTCTCGTAAGCCGGCGTCGCTCTGCTCGAACCGACAGAGCACGCTAGGTAGGCCAGCGTTGCTACGAATAGCTGGCAGAACGGAAAGCAGGGCAATTTTGGCAAAGCGCTTATCGTGTTAACAGAAAAACCAAGCGTCAGTTCTGCATTGATGCGTTGGTGTAGTCAACGATTCAACATTTTTCCCGCGAGTTTTCATACAATGGATTCAAGGGAAAGTCTTATAGAATTGTGTTGCTTCTCGATACGCACATCATTGGTTATGATGAATAATCAAAAGTCATGAATCATGCAACTTTCGGGTCGTATCGTTAAATATATGTTCGCCACAGACAAAGTCCTTGGAAATGAGTCATTTTCTTATGAAATTCTCCATACCTTTAATTCAGGCTGATAGCCAATCCAAAATGCCGTTACTACCAATAGATTGGTTCATATGACTGTCAGTACTTTCTACGACTCACAGTTATCAAGATTCATACAAAGTTTTCTTTATTAAATAAGCAACGCGTCTTAACATTTACCATTCCTAATTTAAGCACAGAAACTACTCCTAACGAAATCCAACCTTCATCTGGTTCGATAGGATACTATTCTCGAGCTTTCGACTCGTATTTTCTTACGATGATGATCAATTTTTTCATTTGTTCCTGCGTTTTTTTCGCTTCCTCTAAGGAAGTTCCTGCTTTCCTTCACATTCCATTATGTATTTCACTACCATCATTTCAGCTCATCTCACCCATACCAATTTCAATCTCATGCACACGCGCTACGGGTTTCCCATTTAAGAAGGGTAAATTAAAGCCAAAGTCGCATGGCGTTACATTTTTTTAATGATTACATGAGAGCATCTTGGTGGCTTGTTTAAAATTATAAATTTGTACTGAACTTTCTAAAGCCATTTTGCAATTAGTAAGCACTTCGTTTTTTCGTTTGTGCAGAGAAGAAGGACGTAAGTTTTGAGAGTTAATTCTGTAAAAACCAAGTTGTTTCAGAGTGTAAGTGTAATCGGTTTCAGATTCGCACAGGTATTGGTGAGCAAAATGAACGGCATAATCAATGTTCGACGAGAATTGAATCATCCGAATCTTGAAATGCTTGACCAGCTATAAAAATCCGATTGAACATCCGATACATCCATTTTGGAATATCATCAAATAATTTTAATGGAATATCTCACCACAGCACATGGCATCAGCACCACCATTTTTCAGCCTGCATTCAAGACACTGTGTGGACTTTCATTGCTTCTAAATGCACTACACATTACACCTTACGCCCATTATGTTAAAGTTGTGACTTTGTATGTGTTAGCTTGAAGTGAACAAAAACGACTCTTAATTTTCGTGGTTCTAAATCTTCCTGATATCTAGGAAATTTTGAAGTGACTGTCTGGTGTCTTCTTCTGCAGCGCCATTACCTACACCACAAAAACCTCGAAACCTATCCTCTTTGTTCACACGCGCCAAGCTAAGGGCTGAAGACCTTGCCGTCTTTGCACATGGTATGTTCCTAGATATTTTGACAAACACGGACTATATAGATAGAGTGAGAATACTTCGATTTGCAACTAGGTCATCAAATAAGATTATCAGAATACAAACATTTCTTTGTAATATTCACAAGAAAATCAAAAAATTAATGTCATTTAGTACACTTACAATAGCCACGACGATGCTGCTCGTGTGTCACTGAACAACTGAATAGTGTTGGCAGAATCGGGATTCGAAAGACTCGAAGACTCGCTCCGTTGACGGATTGCAAGGGTTGTACCTCCTTTGACGGATTCGAATCGTATTAGCTTCACTTGGGAGTTGAATCAGAATTGATTGGTTTGGGACTCGAACTGATTCGATTCTTGATTTTAATCAAAGTGATTACTATCCAGGTGGGTTCATCCCGAACAAATAGCCTTGATTATTTTAGAAAAATAGAGGAAGAATTAGACAATCGTTCCGGGTTTTGTTTATGTTTCCAATTTGCCAGTTGTTGTTTCCAAAGTTCTTTCCGATAGCGTAAGAATGCCGTATTTATCCTGTTCAGCTGTTTTTTGCAAAAATAACTCATGGAATGTGAAAAATGCGATATAATGAAGATATTGTTGTGTTAACAAACACGTTTCGTGTAGGATTCTAGCAACAAATTTGTTAACATATGTGCCTTTGGACGACCTAACCGCTTTATCCATCTCGTCCAACCTCATTTACTAGATGACTTCCCGGTTGACAAAAATTCATATTTTTTGCAGCTGTCATGTAGTACCAGCAAGTTTTTCCATGGCAGATTGCTGGGACTCTTGCTGGAACTACATAGTACCAGCAACAATGTCAATTTCTGTCAACCGGGTTTGCAATATTTCGTAGATGGAACTGTGCCCTCAGTAAAGTTGTGGCTAATGAGGGCAGAGTCTTCCGGTAACCGTATCAACTGGAACCAGCAGCTTGCTAACGCGTCGTAATCCTTTTGTTGGTAAACAAAACCAGGAACGATTGTCAAAAATTAATTCCAAAATGGCTGCTACGACCAGGCCTTTGAGCTCACCTCCCTTAGGACCCACCTTGATTTTAATCAGACTTGCTCCGAATCTATTTGAATTCGATGTAACTCGATCAGAGGTGTTCTTTCTATCTATATTACGTCAGAAACTTTTCAGCTCCGTGAGCTGAAAACTGCACCCCGCTAGGCAATTTCGAGTAAATCGTCCTCAAAAACGTCCTCCATGACACAAACATCGAGCAGTTTTGTATGGTGAGGAGGACAAGGAGGACGATTGCTCGAAAAACGTCCTCCTTATGTTTCATCCTCATACAAAAATGGAGGACGTTTGTTCGCGCGGAGGACGTTTTGAGAACGATATTTCGAGCTGCCTAGCGGGACCTGCAAAGTTTTTGGCAGCTAACCGCAAAATCAAATGCGCCAGAAGAAGAAGATGAAGAAGAAATAAATGTAAACATAACAAATCTCAAAAACAAAATAAACGAACATATGGTGATAAATTTACGTGTTTATTTCGCAGCTACAGTAATATTTTGTCATTTTATAGCTAGAATATCAATTATAAATTCACTATAGATCAGGGGTCGGCAAAGTCCGGTCCACCAACTGATTTTATCCAAAAGTTTCAAAAAGTTGAATGATAAAGATTAAAATATTTTATCCTACCTCTTTTTATGTAACTTGAGAACATCAAAATTTTCCTTCTTCATGCGAAGAAAGTTAATTATAGTTTCATTTGCTTGCTCTGCTACAGTATTGTTCAGCAAACGGTTGCCATATTCTTGCCTACGCACAATACGCCTGTTGCGATGCCTGTTGCGTTGTTGCAAGTTTTGGGTACTCAACTCGATGACCCGCGATAGGGTAGTTAGCCACACTTCACTCATCAACAGATTATCCATCTTTTACTTTTTGTGTGAATTGAAATAAGATCTTGTTAGCTTTGAAGGAAGATTTTTGAGTTAACTGAAAAATCAAAAACCAAAACCTCTTTGCGCCGCAAAGTTTTTGAGTTTGCGGCTCGTGTAGCGTGGCTCACAGAATTGGTACCGCAAAACGCGGCTACACGAACCGCAAAGATTTTGACGTAAACTTATACGGTTTTTGAGTTTGCGGTTGGAGTTTGCGGCTCGTGTAGCAGGGCGGTATAAGTTTACGTTACCAATCTTTTATTCTTTTATCTTTATTCTTTTTATGTTCTTTCACTTTTATGTTTATCAGTACACGTAAATTACATAATTATCCATAGACTATATTTACTAGAACGATCACGTACACTTTAAAACCAGAGGTCCTTGGCCTAAAACTTAATGCTTAGTTTACACGAGGCGCAAAACTCTGAAAACACAGGCGAAAATATCATTTTTTCTGTCACTTTTTTTCGCTTCGTGTAGACGTTCCTATCCGTGAGCCGATGCAGATGTAAGCGCATTCAATGTTGATTTGATTGTTTAATTGTAAAAAAAACAGCACAGATGTATTGTGTACACCGAAATCTTATCAACAACCACTGTACATTATTAAAAACAACTATTTTCCATCCACCGGCACTCTATACCAGGTGCGCAAATCTATTTTTCACTCGTCGACCGAAAAACAGATTTTCGCTTACTTTGACAGTTGACTGGCCAACTGACAGCATTTTACCGCTAACTCACAGCATTTTGCCGTTTGGTTGGTTGCTTGCGCTTTGTGTAGACTAAGCATAACGGTACATAAAACAGGCGCCACGCGCGGCTCGTCCGTGCCCGATCCTCTTCCGATCCCCAGCCGAAGTCAACTGGTCGACGGACGCTGCGCATTGACCCCGATGGATAGCAGGAACCCACATCAGCTGATAACGGCGAGTTATCAATGAGTGGCCCAAAGCTTATCCATCGGGTCAGGTCCTATCACAACATCTCCCCCTTTTAATTTAGACGATACTCGTCGAGCCTACGTGGGGGTCTTCTAGGCCTAGAAGACCGGCGTGGTTCTTGTATCGGCTGCCGTCGTCTGCTAGTCACGAAAGGGACTGGACGTGGAGATGCAACCGTATCCGATGTGATGATTTGCTGCCCTGCAGGAGAAATCGGCCTTGTTTCCTGCGGCGCCGGATCGATGAGCAAATCCAACGGCAATCGGTTCGGCTCTACGGTATTACTAGGTGCATTAATTGACGTGGCAGCACCGCGCTCTCTAAGCTGATTCAGGTGACGGCGATGCACCTTGCGATCCTCGGTCTCCACCTCGAACATCACCGTGCCTAGTTCTCGTACAATCCGTGCTGGAACCCACCGCCAAGAGTTTCTAGCATACATCTTGGTATAAACGGCGTCACCGCTACCGAACCGTTTATCGCCCACTGGCGGTGCTTCCTTTTCTGCGGAGGGAGGTTTCAATAGTTCTAGGGCGGTCCGAACCTTTCGCCCCAGCATAGCCTCCGCCGGAGTTTGGCCATTTCTTACAACCGGGTTGGGAGTCATCCGATAAGATGCAAGGAAAATATCAAGTGATTCCTCTCGTGTGGCTCCACCTTCGTGGATCTTTTGCATTTTTCTTTTTAGCGTGTCCACGAAACGCTCAGCTTGCCCATTCGATTGAGGATGAAACGGCGCGGTTTTCACGTGCTCTATGCCGTTTCTGCAACAGTAGTCCTCAAACTCGAACGATACGAACTGGGGTCCATTATCGCTGACCAACGTTTCGGGATAGCCAAATCTTGCGAAGATGCCCCGCATCATCGCAATAGTAGCCTTTGTCGTAGTGCTACACGTCCTTACTACCTGTGGCCACTTTGCATGCGCATCAACCATTACCAAAAAGTAATCACCGTCAACTGGACCGGCATAATCGATGTGGATGCGCTCCCAGGGCTTCTTGGTAGCTGGCCAGGAAACGGGTTTCTCACGCGGGGAGGACTTCGATGCTACTGCACAGGCGTGGCATGTTTTCACGTACTCGGCAATGTCTCTATCTATGCTTGGCCAGTACACATAACTGCGAGCCACCGCCTTCATCCTTTGGATCCCTGGATGTCCTTCGATCCCTGGATGTCCAGCTGGTCGAAGCAACGCCGCTGTAGCTTTCTTGGGATGACCACCCTCTCCCCGAACAAAATACTTCCCCGGAACGTGGATAAGGCCTCGCTTCTGTGGAAAAAGCGAGCCAAATCTTCGCCGTATGATTTGTCTCGCGGCCAACCTTCCATAATGTATTTTGTTACTTGCCGCAGTACCGGGTCGGATTCCGTTGCCTTCGCAACATCTCTAAAACGAAGCGGAAACACGTTAATACAGTTTATTACAACAGAACTCACGTCCTCTTCCAACTCAGCGCTTGCAATGATGTACTCTGGATCTGGTTTTGCGTGCTCCCTTATTAGCCTTGAGAGCACGTCCGCGTTGCCAAATTGATCCGTTTTAACATATTCGATGCTAAAATCGTACAGTTGAAGCTGCAGAGCAAAACGCTGTAACCTGTTGGCTGTGTAAACAGGTATGCCCTTGTTGGAGCCGAAAATGCGCAACAGTGGTCGATGATCCGTCTGCAACCGGAAATGGCGTCCGTACAGCATTTTATGGAATTTCTTAACGGCAAAGATGTTCGCTAGACCTTCACGATCGATCTGACTGTACCCTGCTTCTGCCTTCGTTAGGGCTCGTGAAGCATGCTGCACCACCTTCATCGATCCATCAGCAAATCTATGGCTGATCGTTGCGCCTAGACCAACCGACGAAGCATCCGCAGAAACCACTATTTCCGCGCTGGGGTCGTAATGCGTCAGGAGCAGGTCGGAGGCCAGTATCTCTTTAAATTTCCGAAAGGCATCTTCGCACTCGCGTGTCCATTCAAATTGTGACTCGTTTTTCAGCAGCACATCCAGAGGGTACCGAAGGTCTCTCATCTTTGGAACGAACTTCCCGTAATAATTCACGGCTCCTAAAAAGGATCGTACTTCACTCACATTCCTTGGCGCCGGCAACTCGTGAATTACTGCTATCTTTTCGGGATTCGGTCTGAGACCCTGGCTATCAACGATGAACCCCAAATACTCAATTTGAGTCATTTTGAATGCACACTTTTCCGCGCGGATGGTAAATCCGTAATCTTCGATGCGCCGGAAAAGGTTTAGAAGGTTCTCATCGTGCTCACGCTCTGTTCTTCCTCCCACGACTACGTCGTCCATGTACCCGGATGTACGATTCAATCCGGCGAGCATTGCATCCATCAGCTGCTGGAATGCCGCTGGCGCAATCTTTATCCCGGGTGGCAGGCGGATGTAATGGTATAGCCCGCGATGCGTATTTATCGTAAGTAACGGACGATACTGCTCATTTATTTCCACCTGCAGGAACGCGTCCGAAAGGTCAATTTTGCTGAAAAACTGGCACTGAGCAAGTGTTGCAAAAATATCCTCTGGAAGTGGTAGTGGATACTCATGGGACTGGAGAGCTGAGTTCAAGCCAGTTGAATAATCTCCACATATTCTTATACTGCCGTTCTGTTTCCTCACTACCACGATTGGGGCTGCCCAATCCGAATAGTCCGTTCTGGTGATAACACCCAAGTCTTGCAGGCGGTCTAGCTCTTTTTCCACAATAGCTTGCATCGCGTATGCAACCGGACGTTTGGGACAAAATACTGAACGGTGATTATCCTTCAGCCGCAGCTGAATATTTGCCTTAGTGCACAATCCACTTCCACTAAACATTTTAGGGAACTTGCTTTCCCATTTTAGCGCTTCTGTACTTATCGCGTTACAAAAGTGGTCCATTGGCACCGACCCGAGCTGGAACTGCTCGATCGCATCTGCTCCCAGAAGCTGCAAGTCTGCTGGTATGACGCGAATAACGATGACCTCCCAGCCCGAAAAATTGAGAGAATTTGTATGGGGATTCTCCGTCTCAGATCGGCTGCGATCGTCGGTTCCGGATAGCTCGCTTGTAAGCGGGAAGTCAGCACTTCAGCACCCGAAGCAGATTGATAAAAAAAACAAAAAGCTACACCCACACCCACACGCTTTGCTATCGTTCATATTTTTCCCTGTTTCTTATCACACGTTTCTACTTCCAGAACGGATAGTCAGCTGTAGGGTTCTGAATGAATGCCAGTTCATTTCTAATTTTGGATACGAATCGAATAATTGAACCAAGGAGGGTGTGAAAAGTTCTAGAGTAAATTTACTTAAGCGCGCTACCGGTATTTAAAAAGTAATTTCCCGCTCATTCAAATAAGAAGGTTAACTTTCCAGTGAAAAAAATGGATCTTGTAGCGACAAGTTCAAGTTATGTTTCTTACTCTACGAAGCAAATGTATTTCATGTTAGATTTCTTATTGTCTGATCTGCGAGCAAACATTTTCCGCATCACGATAAATTCAACAAGAAGACAGAATCATATTTCATGTTGAATTATCAGTTGGAAATCAATCAATTGATTTGAAAAATCGATCGCTGCCGTTGGCAAAATTTTCAAATCTAGAAAGCGATCGGCAGTTCGAACTGCCGGAGCGAACATTCGAGGGACCGGGTGTGTGGAACCTGAAGCGGCGGTGTCGGGACGAGGTGGGGAATCGGAAACTTTAAAACGACGACAATTCTTCCACCTCGCGCTGGCCCGACTGCGTTGATAGACGCGGCAATGGAAGGAGGTGGAGAGGAGGATCCTCTATCGGGTCTGGCGAAGTAAAAATGGGTGACTCGGAAGAATTGATGGACGAGGGAAATGAAGCACGGCGAAGAGGGGTAAAAACCGAAGGTTCGTAGGCTGCTTTCTAGTGGACAGAAGCGAGATGGCGCCATACAAAGTGCTTGAGGTAACTCAATCTTGCGGGCTGGGCTTTGTCCTGTCGCCAATCGTTACCCTTGCCGTGAATTCCCCATCCAGCTGCAGCTGCGAGCCAGACGCTGTCCTCGCGCATACTCCTACCGGCTTCAATGTTGGCCTACCCAACTGGTCCCATGCACTCCGTCCAACCACCGTGATGTCCGAACCGGTGTCGAGCTGCATGCGCACCTTCTTGTTGCCGATCAGAAGGTTGACGAATTTCCTTGCTTGCGTCACCTTGCAGACGTTGATCGTAACAAACCGTGTCTCTACCGGAGTGCGCCTGTTCCATCTCTTGGATTTTCGCCGCTGGCGCCTACCGTTTTGTTGGTTGCAGAAACCCTCTCTATGGCCCGTTTTGTTACAGTCACGGCACTTATGTTGGGCATAAGAACAGTTTCTTGCCCAATGGGTACCTCCACACAACCAACAAGGCCCAGCCGGCTTGTTGCGAGTTTCTCGATACACGCCACGTTCTTGCCGCCATTTTCCTCCTTGATCTTGACCAGGCGACTGGTATCGTGGTCCTCTGGCCCTTAGCGCCAGGACGCGATCATTAGTTTTTGCTGCAATCATCGCGCTGTCGATTTTAAGACTCACGATCCGTTGACATTCCGCAGAAAGTTGCTCTAATGTAACGTCGTTTCGCTCCTCGATTCGAGACAGAAGTTCGCTCGTTCGCACTTCAGCGTCGGCTTCGTCTTTCAATCCGCAAACGAGCATTAAACATTTAAACTGCTCTTCGCTCAAACGAAACTAAGTCCTCGTTCCGCGACTTTGTAAGCTGCAAACAAGTGTATCGCTTACTAACGAGCGACTCTGCTTTTCCGAAAAGAGCTGTTAACCTTTTCGTAGTATCGACGAACGACAAGTCACGAGGGACACTCGGCAAGATAAAACTAGTGTACCGGGCGTACTCGGCGGGTCCCAGCTTGCGTATCCGCAAACGCACTTTAGCTGCATCGTCGAGGCAAACCATGCACCGAAAGTTACGTCCGATTCCGCCTCGTAACGAAACTCCGTGATGCTACTCGATAAAGCATCCATAATCACCTCGGGATTGCTGGGAACACTATTTGTCGGCTGGGAAGGCTGTGATGCGGATTTCGGCTGCTGCAGCAATTGGGCGAATAACTGATGCTGTTGTTGCATCTGCTGCTGCTGTTGTTGCATCTGCTGCTGCATCTGCTGCTGCTGTTGCTGCATTTGCTGCTGCATCATCTGCATCATTTGGGCCAGCATCGCAAAATCAAAATTCTGCCCAGGCGCTCCGGATGACGCGGCAAAATTATTCTGCAATGGCTGCGCGGATGCACTTTGCGATGGAGGCTGCGTCCATGACGCTTGGTTTTCGTTGGCGGGCTGCGCGGATGCGCTTTGCAATGGAGCCTGTGGCCATGGCACTTGGTTTTCGTTGGCGGGCTGCAAATGATGTTGCCCGGGAACAACACTACCAGAGCGGATCGCGGATGATCGACTCTCGTCCCCTTCCACTGGAAACTCGGATGCACCGCTTCCGTTAACGCTCATCCTTCGCCTTTTTGCCCGTGGACGCGGAATTTTGTCTTCACTGTGCACGCTCGTACCAAAAGTCTTGTGTCTTTAATGCACACGTTCACAAAAAGCGATTTTTTTTACTCGTCGCCACTTTTATGTTCTTTCACTTTTATGTTTATCAGTACACGTAAATTACATAATTATCCATAGACTATATTTACTAGAACGATCACGTACACTTTAAAAACAGAGGTCCTTGGCCTAAAACTTAACGGTACATAAAACAGACGCCACGCGCGGCTCGTCCGTGCCCGATCCTCTTCCGATCCCCAGCCGAAGTCAACTGGTCGACGGACGCTGCGCATTGACCCCGATGGATAGCAGGAACCCACATCAGCTTATAACGGCGAGTTATCAGTGAGTGGCCCAAAGCTTATCCATCAGGTCAGGTCCTATCACAACAATTCTGGTAAAATTTTCGGTAAAAGAGTTAATGAGACCCCGGACTAGATTCGGTAAAAGAGTAAATGAGGCCTCGGCCGCCATGTTTTCGATCGTGGCTACACCTCTCGTGGACGTTCAAACTGAATGTATGCAATTGGTGATACATTCATTCGTTAAATTCAACCTACGAGTATTTGAACCGTACCCGGTTGACAAAAATTCAAATATTTTGCAGCTGTCATGTAGTACCAGCAAGTTTTTCCATGGCAGATTGCTGGGATTCTTGCTGGAACTACATAGTACCAGCAACAATGTCAATTTCTGTCAACCGTGTAGAGTGTACCGTTAATTTCGGCTACGCAATCAACCTAGTAGTGCGGTATGAGGGGGGCCCACGGGCTCCCCTTATTTCTCAAAACTATAACAAACTCTCTTTTTCGGTAGACCCTCTAGCCTATTATAAATTCTACAATCGTTCGTCATGTCCCAAGTAACATTTTCAAGACCTATTAGACTTTAACAAGTTTTATCAATGTTTTAACATGGGTGTACCAAGTCCAATTGGTTTTATAGAGGTTTCTCAGCAGGCAAAATAGTTTTAATAATTTTGACATCCTTCAAACCTTTTGAGGATAGCTATAAAACCGCTCATTAAGTCTAAAATCTTAGTAGACTTGAAGAGTCTGTAAATACGCTGTTAAGTCCTTCTTAAAACCTTCTCTTAAAACCAATCAGTGATTTTTGGTCTAGAAAAGGTTTTAAGGGATGGTTTTGACAACGTTCTGTAGAGTGGGCCCTCTTACACTTAAAACGGGTTTATGAAGGTTTTATCACAGCCTTTAAGATATTTTACTCTTAAGATGAGACTTAATGATGAGCATGAACAACATCGTTAGAACCATGATAAAACTTAAAATGTTACTTGGGTTGGATAGGTTGTGTTTTCTTATTTTTTGGCCGTTTAAAGTGGGTTTTCGTTTCAAATATTCACCACAATTGGGTTTTCTCTACTTATTTATGACCCAAAACAAAAACAAACTAGCAACAAAATGACTTTTCAATAACATTCTTAATGCAATCTTAAGGATTCCCCCACCAGACTACGTTAAGTCTGTATGGT